>NC_134861.1:92223495-92460995 GCF_049852395.1 Peromyscus maniculatus bairdii
GTTGTTTATAAGGTTTTTGTAGCAAACTTTTATAGACTGTTTTAATATGTTAAATTAATTTGGTGTTTATGATAATGACGGAATTTTTCCATTTTCATTTTCTGTAGTGCCTTTCAAAAGGATGAGCAACCTGGAATACAGCAAAAAGAAGAAGGGAGTTGCTATTTTTTTATCCAAGTGGTCTAAGTAATAGATTGAAAATTTGTACAAAAAAAATACCTCAAGAGACACAAATGACAGCAAAAAGTTACACAAAAAGAGAAGCAAAAGTAATTTAATGTCATGTGCTTTTCAATCAGGTGATACTAGTAAGTCACATAGGGTACAGTTCCCACTCCGCCAAATTAAAAAGTCAGCTGGGGCATTTCTATCAATTTAAACAGTGCCAAACATTCTATAATGGTGTGTATTTACATTTGTATCAGGGTCATTTTCTCTCAAAGGAGAACAAATCATATTAGTAATGCTAACATCCCTCCCTATACATCTGTAATATTGGAAAACAAATGGAATCAAATTAATATGAAAACACCAAAGGGAGAAATGGGAAGAGTCAACCAAGAAGGCATCTTTAAATATAAGCAATCTGTAGAAGAACATCCAGGTTTCCTTCTGGGTGTGGGGGGAGATTATAGAAGGAGGAAGTCTGCTGGAGAGGGAAAGGTGTGCCTTTGTGCATTTATTCATCCATCTATTAACACCTATATTATTTGAAAGCATTGCTAATGATGGGGGCTACAACAGTGATGAGCAATTAACACAGTGCTAACTATCTAACTGAAATTCTTGGTACGTTAATAGATGTCCATCTCTCATGCCATGGAAGGAGAACAGTGGATCTAGAGATAGCAAGAAGCTTACTGAAATGACCAGCTCTGAAAAAATGCAAGTTACATTGTATGGACTCAACAGATTATATTTAAGAACATATATGTATATGCACACACATATATGCATACGATGACAAATAATGAAAAAAAAAAGAGGCCATGGATTTGAAGGAGAGCGGCGAGGGCTCCTTCTGGAGGAAGGAATGGGAAGGGAGAAATGTAATTAAAATACAATCTCGGGAGAAATGTAATTAAAATACAATCTCAAAAATAAAGAACAACAAAGCTTGAAGAACCTCTTCAGAAAAACAGCTTTCTGCCACGACAGAGTCAGAGCAAGTGACTCTGTAATTTTGCAAGTGGTATTTCCCTGATCCTTACAAATTTAAACGAGAAGAAAAAGAGTCAGACCTAGGTACACAGTGACTAAGTACTCACTGATAAGGCCCAAACTGAGGCCTTCCTCCCACAGCCCATCAGATTTGCACACAGAGAAGGCAAATAGGGAAGAGAGATGGCTTGACAAAATGAGTCACAAAGAGGCACTGAGCACGCCACCTAGAGGACAGTTGCGGAACTTCCCTTTTACATACGAGGAAACCTATTTCTCCAGTCTTTTCAGCAGACTCATTTCTCAGGCAGATTTAAGATCCAAAAGATAATCAAGCCAGTCTTGAGTCAGAAAAGGACAAGGAAGCCATCCACTTATATTGTCTGAAAGGGAGTGGACTATATTTGCATTACATGGTGGCAAATTGGTTAGTTCCAAATTCTGACATATGCTCATGATGTAGTAATGATAAGCATCACCCAGAAAGGCAAAAGTAGAGCAGTCGTCAGTGCATTGAACTATATGAAGAGAGTCAGTCTGGCTAGCTGACATGAACAGTACCAGAACGCAAAACCCACAGTCAGAGGGGAGCTCATGATTTTCCATAGCAATGTTATTTGAGGCAATTGGTTTAGCTAACGGTTTTACTTTTGGGTTTATTTAAAATATAATATTGGAGCCAGGCAGTGGTGGCACACACCTTTAATCCCAGCACTCGGGAGGCAGAGGCAGGCGGATCTCTGTAAGTTCGAGGCCAGCCTGGGCTACAGAGTGAGTGCCAGGAAAGGCGCAAAACTACACAGAGAAACCCTGTCTCAGAAAAAAAAAAAAAAAAAAAAAAAAAAAGAAAGAAAAGAAAAGAAAGAAAGAAAAAGATAAAATATAATATTGGGACCAGTGAGATGGCTCAGCAAGTAAAGGCACTCTCTGCCAAGCCAGGGACCTGAATTCAATTCCCAGGTCTGAGTTCAATTCCCAATTTCTTCTTCTACAAAGTAGAAGAAGAAAACCAAATCTAGAACATTGATCTGTGACCTTCACACATGAGCTGTCACACGGGTGTGTCCACACACATATAACACACATGTACACATAATAATAAATAAATGTCTAAATTATTTTAAATAAAAATGAGATGACTTTGAATTGATAATGAGTTTAGATGTGCGTGCCTAATTAAAGCATTTTCTTTCTCTCCTCATACACTATATAAAAAGTAGTATTTGCAGGGCATGAGCTGTCTAACTTAGCAACTATTAACTAAAACAACAAATCCCCTTTGACTCATCACACCAACACCTATTCTTGATGTAGAACGCCAACACCTACAGTGGCTTTATTTCCTTGTCAACCATTTATCTGGCAATTACAATTTTCCCTGTCTTCCATGAAAGGGGATAAAAGAAACTAAGAGAGAGAGGCGAGTTTTTGTCCTTGGTATCAAGGCTTGCACTGTAATGGATAGCATTACCCAGTAGGGCCTCCTAGCCACTGACATATGCAGAAAATGTTATCATTTTCATTTTGGATATAATCTCCATCTTACAGCCTTTGCATTAGACTGCTCTTATCGTAAGGGGAGACACTGAAAGCTTCACTGTAACTGATACCCCAATTCTCAGGGGTACACCCTGAGGCTCAAGTGACCCTCCCTGATGTGACACTGAAGAGAGACCAGGTCCCTAGAAACAAAAGATTGTGGAGTATATTCCAGAACTGGGATTCTTTGTGGGTATCCTTATATGCCATCATGTCAACACAAATATAAATTATATTTTCTAAAACCAAAACTACTGTGTAACAGAATGTCTCTCCTAAAAATAAATGTTTGAAGACAGTAGTAACATCTTAAACAAGTATAAGTGGGTGTGACAGGTGATTTACTCTGAAGTGAAATTTATCACTTCTGGTTAATTTCTTCTAAAAATGAATCCAAACCCACCCACCACCCTCAAGCACCTATCTGTAGTGAGCTTCTAACTACCACTGAAAGCCCAAATTCATGCATTTTTCTAACAGGAACTAAATCTAACCACTTCCCATGGTTTGGAGGATTTAAAAAAACACTAGTATTGGAGTCATAAAGCATAGTTAGGAGGCAGCCTTGCCGGGCTAGTTGCTGTGGTCTGAATGCTTGAATCTGCTCCAAATCACTAAAGCTTTAATGTGGCAATATTAGAAAGTGGGGCTTTGGCTCGTGGGTCAGAGTCCTGCATGGGGTTAGTGCTCCTGCAATCATAGAGGAGAGAAACCTTTCACGCTTGCATCAGGCATGGGACTGAGTCCTGCCTGCATGGGGTTAGTGCTCCTACGAGGGTGGATGGGAGAGAACATTCACCCTTGCATCAGGTGAGGTCTACATGAAGGAAGCTTGCTTTGAGGAGTACATCAAGTCAGAATCTTGGGATGCCAAGGAAAGAGGATAACCAGAAGGTCAAGACCAGCTTGGGCAACATAGTGAGTTCAAGGCCAGCCTCAACTACATAGAAAGACAAAGGAAGCAAAAGGTTGCTTTTGCTCCTCTGTCATTTAAAGTCCTGATCAAAGCATGTGGCATATTCAGGTTTTTGCAACCCTTGATGATTTCTGAAGATGGAATTAAGGAAGGATGCAGGAAAGTCACCAGACATGATGCAATATACTGGAGAGCACACCAGGTTGCCACTTCTAAAGTATCAAAGGGAGAATCATAGGCAGCTGAAGCCAGATGGCTAAATGGAGACATTCACATCACAGGGGCTGTAATCTTAGGTAGGGGGACAGGACCAGGCCAAACTGACTCCACCAAGACATCTGATGTAGCAAATGCCTTTCCTTCACAGTTTCTTCTCTCTCTGGTCAATGATTTCTTTGGACAAAAGAAATATAGAAACTGGAGCAGGAGAGTACTATTGACACCCAGCATGAAAGTCGAGTAGCTGGAGCTCAGGACAGATGGAGGTCAGGAGCTGCAAGAGAAATCAAGTCTCTTCCCCTGCTGTGAATCAGGATACCTCCTCCATGGTGCCCTCTGCCAAGAGCTTAGTGATGTCACGAGTGCAAGCTGCTTATCCAGGGAGCCCATGTGCTGTGTAGAATCCCTTCCCAATTCTGTCCACAGATTTAGTGTTCTGATAATATCCATCCTGACACGGAGAGCCTATTAGAACCTTGCAATGTACTCATCTGGAATAATCTTAGACCTCCACAGGATTCCACAAAGAATGTAAGCAAATCAATTGCTTAAGTTAGATGAAATGTCAATGTTAGTAAAGATTGATTTTCTATACTCTCTCTCACTCTAATTAGTTGCTTTGGACATCAATGGTTTGCACACACACACACACACACACACACACACACACACACACACACACACAAACTATAATGATTTTTTTCTTATTTAGGAGTACCAGCAAACCAGAAAGATCGAAGCAGAAACTTATTAACCCTTTGATGGACTACACATGTGGAATCATGCCACACTACAGTCCAGGCTAATGGAGGAAACAAGTGGGAAGGGCTTAAAAAACTGACTGATTTATACCCTTAGTGCAAGAAGGACAAGGGGTATGTCCATTACCGTGGAAAGGAAAATACTGCTAATCAGATACTCACTCCCAGCACGACTGACTACCCTATCACATCCTACCTCACTTAGTCTGCACAAAAGCCAAGCAAGATACTGTCATTTAGAGCATATTATATGTAAGGAGTGCAATTTTTCTGAGGCACAGCAAAACAAAGTCAGGAAATCCAATAAACTGCCTTCCTTTGAAAAAGGCTGTACAACTGGATGCAAGCTCACACACAGCCCCCTTTTCTGCTGTTTTAGATGCTTGCGTATGTGTTGGAAAGCAGTCGGGTACACGTGACAATATATCCTGTGTGTGGCACCAATTTGGACAAGTATTATTTCTTCTAAATTATCTACATTTTAAAAAAATATTTTGGGTAATGTTGCCACACCTGGAATCATGTTAGAAAAAAAAAAAAAAAAAAAAAACAGGCTCATGAAACCTTTAACCTAGAATAGGCATGGCATATCAGGCATGATGGCACATGCCAGTGGATCTCTGTGAGTTTGAGGCTAGTCTGGTCTACAGAGTGAGTTCCAAGACAGCCAGGACTACACAGAGAAACTCTGTCTCATGGGGGGTGGGGGGGGGCATGGCAGTTTTGTATCAGACCTCAGCTCAGGATGAGTGTCTGTTTTCATACTTAGAAATCAAGCCTGCTCAAGTAAACTTGAAGCAGAGAACTATGTCCTGTTCCCTTTGTATTCTTTTCAGCACCAGACAATGTAAGGGACACACAACTGGAATAATGAGTAATCAGCCTACCACGGTGTATGATAGACACAAGGTATCAGGAAGAATGACAACACTAGCTTGTCCACCAGAAAAAAAGGCACCAAATCAGCCTGTCACTGTTGTGCTATGAAATAAATTTGGTTTCCATGCAGGCCAGGCACCGAGCATGTGTTCGAGGCCCTTTCTTGCCCCTTCCCATTCTTATCCCATGTCCACTCAACACTCACACACAAATGTTACCCAAATTGTAACATTTGTTAAAAATAAAACTTTAGTAGGGTGGCCAACGTGCTCATCAGGGAAGGGTACTTACTGCCAAGCCTGAAAACCTGAGTTTGACCCCCTGGAACTACACAGTGGATGGAGAGAACTGACTCCCACAAGTAGGTCCTTTGACCTCCAAGTGCACAGTGTGGAATATGCAAATCCCAACTCACACACAAAATAAATAAATAATGTAATTAAAAAATTAATTAGGACATTGGAAAGAGATGGGCTAAAATGTAAATCAAGACCAACTACAAAATACAAAGAAAAGAGAACCTCTAATGTTAACTGTAAGCATACATCATACTTAATACCATATCATATTTTCCTATTTAATTTCCTATGTAATTCTCATAATAAGCGTCATCCATCTACATTTTACATGCAGATACTTTAAAGAGTCACAACATGAAATAAACTTGCCTATCATCACATAAATAACAAACAAGTTAACAGAGCAGAGATTTGAACATAAATTCCAGAGAGCAATCAGGGAAGGAGAGTCCCAGACAGTAGAAATAGGAAACCAGGCTTTCAGTGGATGCTGAAGCCGTCTTTGAGATGAGTGTCATGTCTGGGTCTTGGCTATATCTCCTTACATTGCTGAGAGCATCACAATTGCCTGAGAGAAGAGAGTGGAAGCCTGGGACTGAAGTCCCAGCTCTAGCAATTCTTGCCTGGGTATACCAGGATGCCTGTTTCTCCCACTTTGAACCACAGTCTCAAAATCCTTCAAATGGAAATGATAATCTTTCAAAAACTATTAAGAGGATTTGGTCAAAGTGCTTCAAAATCTATAAATTACTAAGCTGTAAACTGTTTGGATTATTCTTTCACACTACAATATCCTCAGCCTCCTGCAAGACAGGAAACGGCACAACATGAGATTCCGGGGAGTCACCCCCATCTGATGCACCTCAGGAAGTATTTTCTCGAAAGAAAAAATATTACTATTCTCTACAGCTCCCAGCTTGGGTGCCCTGTACCATGATGAAAGGAAGCCAAAGAGATGTGGTGACTGGAACGGAGGGCATGATTTATGCTAATGGCATGGCACAAAGCCTTGGAATAATTCTGGAAACATATCATCTGTAGTGCTGTCATTTGTTAACTTATTTATCTGCATGTGCAGAAATGGGAAGGCCCTTAAGAATGTTTTCATCTAACTAATATGTTTTTCTATGGCTTAGTCGCATCTTCCGCTGGTGGTAGGTATTTTAAATCACTGGGCTGGTCCACTTTTTTTCAAAGACTATCATATCAGGGTTCTTGCTGTTGGAGTCTTCTTATAGTTTGACTCTATCACTTATACTCAAGGTTTATAATCTACTATCATAATTTATACAGTGAAAATTAGCATGTCCACATTATATATCATTGCATATGGTTACCCTTTTTCATATGTGTGTTGAGAGCACCTAAAATTCCAGACAGAATACTAACCATTATCCTTTTTGAAAAGAAGACATGTTTGTTTTTAGCAGGCAAGAAATTATTTCTATTATCTGTTCTGGCTAGACAATTTTAGATCCAAATATATTTTTTGTTTTGTTTTGTTTTGTTTATGTTGTTGTTTTTTCCAATAATTATTATTTTACAATTCTCTGCACTTGGCTTTTTTCACCTACGAAAAGGTAAAAGCTTCCTACAGTTCTTCTGTTTCTAACAAAATAATGTAAAGTGCCTTTGTAAATTCTAAAGAATTATTATTATTATTATTATTATTATTATTATTATTATTATTAATTGCCCATCAACTCTGCTAAGTGAGAACCTATTTCTTATTCTCCCTAGCCCACAACAATTCAAAATCAAAGATGCAACTAGAGGCAAGGAAAGAGAAACCCTTCTATTTATTCTGGAAGCATTTGCACACAAGGGAAGCCCACCCAGTGCAGAGAAGCGGGGGTGGGGGTGGGGGTGGGGGGAGTGGGGGGGTGCACTAACCAGGGACTCCAGAGGGTCTGCCCAGCTGCTTGGACATTCAAACCAGGCAACAAGCAAACAGACCTCTAAAAAATCACAGTCATCAGGAGGTCGCACCCAGCCATCTGATGGATCACAGCATCTGGGCATGAAATATTTTATTTCCCAAATCCCTCGTCCCTGCCCCCGCTCCCCAGCCACACGTACAAACAATCTGGACAGTCCATAAGGCAGAGGATAATTTTAGGGCTTTCCCCAGGGCCTGGCTGGAAGCTTTCCAGTCATTTCTTTCTGTGAAATCAGATGCACTGTTTCTTTATACATGAAAAAAGATGGAATCAATTTCTATTCTATTCTATTCTATTCTATTCTATTTGCAGAATAAGATGGGAAAACATGAAAGTCTCACACAGCTATGTTGCAGATTCTTAGACAGGAAACTCCCTACACTGGAGGAAGAGGAGGAGGAGGAGGAGGAGGAGGAGGAGGAGGAGGAGGAGGAGGAGGAGGAGGAAAAAGGGAAACTTCAAAAGGAAAGCAAGGCCAGTTTGCTAACCCCTGAGAAGCCTCCGGGTGTATGGTCTCATGTACACAAACACACATGAGACTGAAGAGAAAAGCTGAGAAATAAAACCACTTGAATTTCTGGATTTGTTTTAACTGCTGGTCATGATATGGCATTGTCCTCATGGCCCTTCCAGGAGCAAATACCCATGTGTCCATCTGTCTGCATAATCTCTCATCTACATAGGGATCTGCGTATGTCTGATCTCTCCCTTGTCATCCTAGTTTTTCCTAAAAGATAGAAAACACTTTTTATACCTTTATTTTTATTAGTGTTCACAAATTGTACAAAGGAATGCCTTCCACAGTGACATTTTCGTGTGTGTGTGTGTGTGTGTGTGTGTGTGTGTGTGTGTGTGTGTGTAAAACGTACTTGGATCACATGTACCTCTCTCTCATTAACTTTCCTGTCCCTTCTCTCCCCCTGACTACATTTTCCAAATCCTCATCCTTTTATCTTAGTGAGTTTTTAAAGGTCAAGAATACACATATAAGAACACAAGGTTTGCTTTTGGAATCTGACTTATTTTGTTTAACACAGTGGCCTCCAGTTCTATCCATTTTCCCCCAAAGAGCATGAGCCCAGCTCTTCTTTGTGGCTAAAAAGCTCTCTGGCGTATATATACCATATTTTCTTTATCCACTCATCCATTGGTGGGCTGATTCCATACCTTGGTTCCAGTGAAGAGTGCCATAATAAACACTGATCTGCTGTTATCTCTAGGGTCTGCCAGCTTTGAATCCTCATGGTATATACCAAGAATGCTATAGCTGGATCACACGGGAATTATATTTTTAGTCTTGGAGGACTGAGCATGCTTATTTCTACAGTGCCCACATTCTTTCCCACATTCTACCCACGGTGTATAAGGGTTTCTGTTGTTCCACAAAGTCCTGGTCAATGTTTGTTATCATTTATTCCCTTCATACTAGTCTTTGTGACCAGAGTGAGAAGGATGCTCTGGAGTTTTTCTCTACATCTCCCTGACAGCTAAGGTGCTGAGCATTTTTCAGGTTCATATTGGACAGCTGAACTTTTAAGAATTGCCTTTTGCCTGTCTTTATTTGATTGTTCTTTTAGTGTTCAATTTTTTCTTTAGCTCTTTGCATATAATAGCTATGAGTCTTTTATTGGATGAAGAGCTAACACAAAGATTCTCTGCTACTTTTAGGTAGGTTTAGGCAACACATTTTAATATGCATGGGATTTAGTTTAAATGAACGTGGAGAATAGGTTCATTGCGCAAAAATGATGTCTTTGGAGGGTATATTTCACCAAAACCCTTCCTGAAGCCCACTGAGATAACAGAATTACAAAGAACAATTGTGTGCATATGATTGCAAAAACAGTTACCTTCTCACACCCACGGTCCACTATTGCATCAGCCCCACCCCCACTTCCATCTTGAGGACATCAGGTTCTTTCCAAGTACCCCAGTGTGTCCTCTGGGGGAAAACGGGGTCATGTGCGTTCCTGAGACAACCCATGCAGGCCAGGGTCAGCAAATGCTACTTTGTAGGTGAGACTGTGAATTAGTGTGTAGCTCCTCCCACAATGGTCATTTCCTACTTTCCTGATACATAGTGGAATTCTACTCATCTGTAAGGACAAATGAAGTTTTCAAGTAATAGGTGGAATTAGAGAATTTATACTATACAGAATGAGGCAACCCAGACCCAGAAAGACAAACATATGTTCTGTCTTATATATGGATCCTAGTTCCAAATCTTTAGATTTGTGAATTTACTTGAAGGAGCCACTTCTAAAAGGAAAATGGAGTGTTGGGCCAGCCAGGCCCCCTGCCTGTCTGTGAGATGATTTGGTAAGCTATTACCTCCTCCTCTGCTTGTGTCCCTCAATGTGCTTCCCCAGGTAGGATAGAGTGGATGGAGTATAACATCCAACATTGTAAGAAACTAAAAAGAAATGAAGTGCTTTCTCCCCACTAAGGTCAGATTTAAATTCCAGTGACTGTTAGGAGCCCATTCAAGCCTGCAGCCTTCCCAGGAGATCTAAATCATGGTAGATGAATTTATAATCATTCCAAAGTGAGTAGCATCATTCTGGAAAAAGATATCTCCATAAGGCAAAACCATGGGCTCTCAAGGCGGCCTGGAATTCAGGCTGTCAGCACAATTAAATCACATCAAGGCACTGACTCAGAAATACAATGGTGTAGTTAGCCATCTACCCACTGGATTTAGACGTCCTGGCTCCAGCTGTAAACTGTAACTGCTGCATCTTTCCTCCTCTGCCTTTCAAACAGAAGCATCCTTATTCATACCGCCACTAACAGTTCCTTCGGCAGCAAGTCCCTGCATGCCCTGGGTGGCCAGTGGGAGCCTTGGGTGTCTGTTCTCTTCATTACACTATCAGAAATAGCAATTCACATTTGGATAACGCTTCATGAGTCACAACAGAGTTTCACATGTAAAACCACACCGGGGCCTGCATCACTTCTGTGAGTGAAGCAAATCAAACACTGACACTTTCATGTCCCGGTCACGGAAATGGACAGAGGGGTGGGCATTCCTTCCGGCAGGCAGCCTGTGAGCAGGCCAGCTGCTCCTGGAACCACAGCCTGGGGGTTCCTGCTGCCTGCTCTTTGCAGTTCAAAGCTCTGTGGCTCTCACTCTAGACACCCTCACCTGACTTCCAGTCAAGCTCAAATACGGGCAATGAAAGCAAACCCCCATGCATCCTGGCACCACACCGAGTTTCCAGGGAAGTCAGGCATCATTACTGCCTCTGTCCCGCTGGGGACATAATAGGGAAGCCCACTGAGCAACTGTTCTTTGGAGTAAATTACTTCTGGAGTAATCTAATCTGACTTCCTCCGATCAGAATTCTTCACCAACAGCACGGAAAATAAGAGTCTGATGAATAAAACCTTGACTTTACTGCATGGATTTGCTCCACTTGAGTTACACTGAGGGTACATGTTTGCAAAGCAACTGAAAAATAAAAGCACTCTGGATTTAATTATATCGCAATCTATGGCTGAATTTCACTTAAGTGGCATTTATAATTGGCACGTTTTTCAAGTTCTGTCTCTGCCACAGTCGTGTCTAAAAGTACATTATCGTCATTTATACATCCGCAGCCTAAGTTAGCTGCAATATGTGTCCCATAGATTGGAGGGCAAGTCACGAAAAGACATGGCTGTCACATTTCCATGAAATAAAATTAAATATATCTAGAAATAAATTGGTTCCTAGATCCTGCTCAAACAGAATATGGGAGGTTTTCAAAATTAAATAAGCACTGATTGAATACCTCTTTTTGCTCAGCACCATGGAGGATTCAGAAACACACACACACACACACACACACACACACACACACACACAAACATACACACACAATGTTCTAGAACAACCAAAGCAGAGAGGTAACTTAGGCCATAAAGGTTTACATTAAAAATTACAGTTAGTGTTATACACGTCAACTGCCATTTTAATTAATCCTCCTAACAATCAATAGGACAGATATTATTGTCATCCCGTGGTTATAGGAAACAAAATGGAGGCACAAAGCAAAGACATATTTAATTAAAGGAACTTAGATAAGATGTGAGAGCCTGCGTGCTCAGAGCCTCTCTGCTATGTGTGGGATAGTCTATAAAGAGCTGACTCCCTGCTGCGGCTCCGAAGATTGAACAGGGTCCAGTTCGGGAGAGAGGAACGATTACACAGGTAAATCAGAGGGTAGCAGGTCCCATGAACCAAAACACAGAAGCAAGAATTTATACCTGACATGGAAGGATGCTGAGGAAAAGGAAAATCAGGAAGAGAACTGGACTAGGCAGCGAGAGACACCCAATAGAAGACCTTAGAAACAGCCTAGAAGAGCCTGAAGGCTAGAACAGTAAGGGGAAAGTGAGGGAGAGAAGGCACAGTGGTGTGCACACACTGGGGTACACACACTGGGGTACGCACACTGGGGTACGCACACCACATCTTCAGGACTGAGGAGAGGGGAGACTTGAAAGGCAAAACCATCAGTGACTCGCTGTGAAGTCGCCCAGAGACCCACTCCTTCTTTACAGCAGGTCCTCAAAATGTTTGTCAGTGAATGAATGACCTCAATGAATGAATGAATCTTAAAGATATAAACCCAAGGGAGAATGAACAGGGCATCACTGGCAGGTTGTCCACAGAAGAAAGGGAGAAAAGAGAAACAAATGGGACACCCCAGTACACCCTAAAAGAAGAGAGGAGATGGGACTGGACGGCATGGACTTGGAAAGCAGAACTGAGTCTCAGGTGGGCACAGGGGGCATGATGTAGCCTCCATTTTAGTTTCAAAATATAGGTTTGGAAGGAACCACTAATGAATGACAGGCATCTGGAGAAAGAGTCATAGCCTGCATTTAAAATGCACCAAAGGTGGGAAGCACAGTCCTTATTCATCACAAATTCAAAACAAAAAATTAAAGTTGCCATTTGTTACTCTAAGGCAACCGTATGTAGGTAGAAGTTTCCTAGCATGAATATCACTGGCTACTGGACCTGTTACATTTGGTCAAGGATGAGTAAAGAAGTCCCTAATGTACAAGGAGACTCCCAAACACGGTTGTAACTCACCATTTGAGAAGGATTTCTATATAGGATAATGAATAAAGGGCTGAACAAAAGGGTGCATTAGGAGTTTAGCTCTCAGCCCCTGCTCCCGGGACTTGCCGCCAGCACTGGCCATTTGGCAGCTAGGAAACACCAGCCTTTCCCTATCAAAATACAAAGGAGAGGGAAAAAACATCTAACAGTTTCTCAGCAAGAAGCCATTAGACAGATGTAATCATAATAGGACCAAACATTCCTATAAATAAAATGTGCGCATTTAGGACCGCATGCGGCGTCTAAAAGCAGCTGCACAAAGGTAAGGAGAGTTGCCCCTGCCTACACAATGGCTCAGACGTGGTAGCAATTCAATTGGCCTTGAGGTACAAATTGTGAATTTATGGGACAAACCCAGTATCCATTAGCTTAGGATTCAAATGATCCTCATAGAAAGCCCAGCTGTGGCAATGGGAGCTGTTATTCTCAGGGTAAACTCCTCTCCCATGGCCAGGCGCCCACGGCCAATCACAGAACCTACAGCCAGGCTTGTTGGAGTCAGGTGCGTCAGAAACAGCCTGACCAGTGGTTGATTTGTTGTTGTTGTTGTTGTTGTTGTTGTTTTTTCAGATGCTTGAAACCCAGTTGAATGATCAAGTAGATCAATCAGGTGGTACAGGGCTCTTTTTAACAGACAAAAAAGAGTTCAGCTCTCCATTATAATGTGCAAAGTAATTTAACAGAAATGAGAGGGAGAAGGAGCCCGGAGAGCTGGCAGTAGAATTTTCTTAGAGAAGGGAAGGAGTTTACAAAAACACAAAACTGGAAAGATCCACAAAAATGTGACCTTGCTATGAACACATGATAGGAGAGAAATAAATGGAAATTCGGGCATACTGTTTAATATATATATATATATATATATATATATATATATATATATATATATATATATATATATATATAGTCATGAAATATGCACAGGGTAAGGATGCAAAAACTTCTACCCAAACACGTGGCAATGTGGAAAGCAGGATATATCAAACGTAGTTTGGTGAGTTAGTTATTTGAAGCCCTAGAAACATTTTTACCTCAAGAATAATGTTACTCTTGGTGACTGGCTTCCCAGGATAGAACATTAGAAACTCATATTGATAGTGTAATAATGTATACATATAGTGCAGGGATAATTGGGTAATACAAATTGTTTTGTAAAAATAGAATCTTATCATTCATTATCCTATATAGAAATCCTTTTCAAGTTATGAGTTACAGCCCATGAAATCAATTTAGTCAGTCTTTACCAGTTTGTCTTTTAATGGAACGGAAGAAAGGGGACACAAGGATCAGAGTGCATCTCACAGTATGAGGAAAGCCATTGTTCTCAGAACTTAGTTTCAGGGTCACAGTTATAAAAAAAAAAAAAAAAACTGTGTGCAAAGCAAAGCAGCTTTCTCACCGTGAGTTACAGTCAAAACAGCTAGGACAAAGATAGTATTTAATAATGCTGAATGAATGATTGGTTGAATGAGTTGATAAACACATGGAAAATGAATAATAAGATGCTCGTCATGGACCTCTCAGCCACAACCTGGAGACTTGTGACGGGGAAGTTTACTGTCTCTAGCATTTTTACACTGAAGCAGTGAAGTCAGAGAGCTGGCCAGCTACAGTTCCCTGTGTGTGGGTCTCTTGACCTGTGATGTGATCTCTGGTGAGGTAGAAACTGTAAAGAAGGGGACAGGAGCAAGAGTTTCCCAAAGTGTGTGGGTTCTGGGGAGAAGAGGGGCATAGAAAGACACCACGGTCTGATCTTTTCTATGAAAATACATATAAATTTCATATGAACTTACTGGCACAGAAAATTATGACCCCATAGGGTTGGAAGATCAATTGGAGCAGACACTTATTTGATGCAAAAATATGTAAAACATTATGCTAAGTGCAACGGAAGGGAAAAATGCATCATTCCTGATATTGAAGAGACACAACATAAGATCAATAAATTGTGTGGACTGAGCACCATTTTAAGTACTTTATGGGAATTAATTCATTTAACCCTTGGTTCCTTGCCTTAAGTGCTGTAAACACACACACACACACACACACACACACACTGTTCAATAGAATATTATCCAGGAAGTAGATCTGGAGATGATATTGGGGTGGAATGTTAAGGACAGATGAAACTCCAACAATGAATATTAGAGGAAGATAATCTCAAGTGTCAAAACAGCCTGAAGGTGTCAGGACACGCAGGAAAGGGAAGCACATTAAAACTGCTAGAGGACAAAGAACGTAACAGAAGGAAGGGGAGACAGGACGAGGACACCAAAGTGTACTCATCGTATGGAGAAAACCCATGTGCCTCACTGAATCTGTTGTATAGAGTGGTAAACCACAAAGGAATTTATGACAATTAAATGATCACCACTTTGAGTTGAGCTATTAGCAACATGATTTGGTATATAACACGAAAGACAGAGTGGATGAGAGAAACATCAGAGGCCACGAAACCACGTAAGTCTATGCAAGTGTCTGTCAAGCACTGTGGCAAACAACCCGGGATTTTTTTCCTAGACTAGATCTTTAGCAGGTGGATGACATTGAACAAATCATAGAGTCACTCTGAGCCTTGGTTTTCTTGTTCATAAAACAGCAATAACTATACCACTTACTTCATAGCATTTTTGGAGAAATAAGGAAGGTCATTGTTTTCTACAGTGAATACAAGCTAATGAAAAATTTCCCTCCAAAATGGAGACAACAGGACACAGGAAAACACTCTACGAACAGCAGCTACCTCTAAAGGACCACCACAATTGAACTTGAGTCATCCCTAAAACAATTTCTCAGGGGTCAATCAGCCTTTGGACATCTCTGGGGGCAAGTTAGAGTTCATGTCATACCAACGGAGACATGGTGAGGACCGGGAGAGACTTTCCTCTCTGGAAAACTGTGTCTGGGAATGGAGGGGGACAGCAAAAGCCAAAACAAGCTGTGAGTTGCTCTTCTCGTTGCTGTGACTAAATACTCAAGGAAAGCAACTTTGGGGAGGGTTTATTTTGTCTCATGTAGACCATCATGCTGAGACAGTCATGGTAGCAGCGGCGTGGGGCAGCTGGACACATTTCCCTGAGTCAGGAAGCAGAGAATGCTGCTCAGCTTTTCTTCTTCTTACTCACCCTGGGACCCCCGCCTGTGGGCTGGTGCTGCCCATATTTAAGATGGGCCTTCCTACCTCCACTGACTCAGTCTAGAAAATCCCTCACAGCCCTCATATGCCCAGAGCTGTCCTAGGGGGCTCTAGATCCTGTCAAGCTGACAGTTGATATGAACCATCACTTAAGCCAACTCCAATAACCAAGTAGCCACAGTTGGATGAGACGAAGTGAACTTTGAGATAATGAAATCATCCTCACGTTAGCATGCATTATGACAGTGACCTTAAGTAAATTATTTATACCCTCTAACGATCTCGATTTTCTCATCTGTAAAATGTGATTGATAACATCTATGTCATGAGACTATTAGCACAGCTGAGATCATGTGTAATATGTCCTTAGAATAATGTGATGATATCAGATAGCCACTATGTATTATGCATAGATGAAAAATCAAGCTGTCCTTGCACTTAGGCAGCAATACTAGTAGAGACAAAGATCTGGAACATACAGATGCTATCTGACCCATGGCAATTCTAGAGACCACACCCATGAAAGAACTGAACCTCCCTTTCATATGGAGTCAGATGTGCTCTCCCAACATAGGTGACTCCTTAAAGATTGTCCACTGGATTAGGTAAGGATGACAGGCACTAAGAATGAAGCGACACTGTGCAGGGGGGGGAGGAGGGAGAGCAACATCGCCTCCGGATGAATTATTCTCCCACCGTGTCTTAGAACATGGACTCCATCACTAAGGTCACAATGAAAGCCAGACTGGGCTATACACAGGGAGCATGGTTATGTCATAAATCAAAGGGGACAGAAAGAATGCCAGGAACGAACACACACACACACACACACACACACACTCCTGTCCCCTCTTAGGACTAGAAACATCTGTATGTATGCCTCTGGCCTACCTTTCTAGGTATCAGAATACAAAGAAAACTCGATGTTTCTATAAACGGTCCACCTGAGTGTGGCACAAACACTCCAAAACAGCCCAGTGCTCAGGCTGGTCCTGAAGTCAACTTGCAATCCTTACTTTTTTCCTAGACATTTTTTAATTGTTCCCAAAGATGCAGGTTTTGTTTTGTTTTACAAATACCCACATTTTACTAAGACCACAGAGAGGTAATAAAATGGCCATTAAGACACTCTGGTGGCAATGTGCCTGGATCTTTTCTGCCCTTGGCCTCTGAGGGTGGTGCAGACCGGCAGGCATACACTGGAGTTCTTTTACAATCACGTTTGACACTTTACCCATGACTCTTTTGTTTTTTATTAACCACAACCTGTCGCCTCTCCTTTATCAAACTGCGGATTCCTAAGAGGTCCTGGACTTCATCAATCTTCAAACCTACTTGGCCACATTCTTACCCAAATGAAACCAAAGGCTGTTTATTGGGATGGTTTCCACCTCCTCTTTAGATTTCCCCCAAAACTAAAGGGAACCTTCAGTGTTAGCATAGTTGGTGTTTGGGGGATTAAATGCTGCCCACATTTTTTTAGTACCATAGCACTTTCAAGAAATGAATATTCAGAGAGGCTTATTTCTCTTCCACATTTCTCTCCATCCCAGATGGAGTAAGCCACATCACACCCTTCCACTCAGCAGCAACAGTGTTCGTCTGAAAGGTATCCACAAAGCCCATTCCCGCACCCGTTCATCTCCTCGGGCACAGACAGTCCCAAAGGTAGGAAATCTCTCCAGTGGCACTGATGAAATCTGACACCTGATCCACATGTTAGGCTGATTCGGCCAACAGTAACTCAACCCTTTGTAGAGAGAGGTTGAGAGGAGATGCTGAAGGTATTCCTACCTCTAGATGGGTGGGGAACACCACAAAGCAAGACCTAAAGAGTTACCAAGGACTGAGGGACGTCTCCTTCCCCTGGAACTTCTCAAGGACAAAATAGCCACTCTTGTTTAAAAACAGCAATCATCTAAATGTGTGTGAGAGAGACTAGTTTTGGAGGTCAGCTCCTCTCTACAATAACTGGGAACCCAACGTTCTGAAAAGTCAAGGTGAGGCACCTGTGGACCGGAGGAAAGCACGGGCAGGAGCAGGTACCCAAAAGGCAATGCATATACCGAAACTTCTTGGTGGAGGCTTCTGGAATTTTATAACAAAAACCCCAGCCTAAGTGAAGAGAAAATGAAAGGGAACAGCAATTTTAAAGGAACTCCAGAATGGCCTCCTAGTCATCTGGCTGCCTAATGTGCCATGGAGAAGATACTGAGGAGCGAAGGCTAAGGCCACAGCAAGCCTGGAAAACCTTCCCTTCATCCGTTAGGTTTCAGCTTTCGCCTGTGCGGGCATTTCCACCTGCGTTTCCTAAGCTCCTCCTCACACTCACCGTTGGGATCTCCCTATCACGTAGCAGAGTATGGATTGGACAGTTTGAGCTCTAAAATCACAGGGAATGGTTCCACGTGATCTCAGAAGAAAACTCAGGATTGCAAAAGGTGAAGGGGGGTGGGGTGGGGTCAACAACCAGCTGAGGAAGACTTTGGAACCGGAAGGAGTTTCTGGCTGAAGGACACTCAAGACTGTTTCTCCATCAGCCTGGAAACGGCTGACAGCGAGGGGCCGAGGCTTCCAGGAGGGTTTGAGACCCATACAGGTGACAAGACTAGCTGACAGAGGTCCTGGCTTGCTTGTCGGGCAGTCTGCAGGAGAGGGCAGGAGCGATGGAGACAAAAGGCACTCTGTACTGCCTATGGAGTGTGAAGGGTCACGCAGCACGGAACTGTCCCTACTAAGTGGCCCAGATGGGTCTCATATAAAACGCTGATGCCACCATTTCCCCCAGGAGGATGAGCAAGCCAGCCAGCCAACTCCTATTAAGCATGCTTGCAGCAGGGTCACCGCCACCACCAGCAGGTGTGAGCCATTAGGTGTAGCTGCCTTCAGAAGGCGCGATTTGGCTAATCCCATCCCCTCCCACTCCCCATCCCCAGTGTATCTCACACCAGAGGAAACGAGTTAACTTACAAGGAGTTTACGCCTCGCTGGGGTTGGGGGAAGGGAGTGGTGAGAGCATGCAGGAAGGTAGGAACCTTTTGAAATGAAAGATTGCTTTCCGTTAATAATTTAGAAAAGCCAAGGTAGGTAGGCAGCGGCAGGATGAGCGAGAGACAGCTCATTTTCGAATGTGCCTGGCATGTTAGGCAAGGGGCAACTCGCCTAACCCGCGGTTCGCCAACGTGTTCACCTGTCAACTAGAGAAGAGAAAAACAAACGCGCAGAGAGAGGGCTGGGGAGACCAGGAATTCAGGCTCGCGGGCTTCCATCTCCCCCTCACCACCCTCCCCAGCCCCGCCCCAGAAGTCCTTCAGGTGAGACGCACTTGCCAAATGGTGGGGACCCTAGCGGTGGGCCAGGGGTGCTCACCACCGCCGGCCGACAGACCGACCGACCGACCGCAGCCCCTGCAGGACACACCCTCTACCTACCTCCAGCATGGGAGAGGCGCCCTTGCTCGGCAGCGTGCAGCCCAGGAGCGCCGCGAGAAACTTTGCCATATACGAGCAGGGAGGCCGGGTCCCCCTGGCGCTCGCCGCCTCCGTCCTCGCCCTGCGCCCGAGCTGGGCTGGGCAGGGCGGACCGAAGCTCCCGGACCCGGGCGGGGGGCGGGGATCCGCCCCGCCAAGGCTGTCCGGTCGGGGGTGTCGGGGCCTGCCGGGAGCTCTGGGCTGCCGCTCCGGAGGTGCCCGGGTGAGAGGAGCAGACAGCCGCGGGCGCCCCAGCCTCGGCGCCGCGGGAGCCCGGCTGCGCTAGCCGGTCCTGCTGAATGTCACCAGCGCCGTAGTAAAGGGAAGGGCCCCGCCGAGGGGGAGGCGGGAGGGCCAACGGCGCACGACCCGCGGCGGCTGCCCGGGCAAGGGCGGCGGGCACAGCGCGGCGGCGGCGACGCAGCGACAGGCCGGCCCGCCCCTGGGCAGTGATGCAGGCGATGCCCCAGCTCCGCTGAGAGCGTGTGGCGAAGGCGGGAGGGGCTGCCCACCGGAGTCGCCCCGGCGACCCACTTCCCTAGTTTCTGCCTGATTTGTGGCAACGCAGGTGGGAGAGGAGGGGGGTCTAGGTCCGCTGGCACTTGGCGAGTTCCCAGGACAAAACGCAAGCTGCCCACAAGGGCTCCCCACCAGCCAGCGCCAGCCCCACCCTTCCAGTGGGGAAGGAGAAGGTTCCAAGCCCAGAAGAAGAACCCCACGGCTGTCACATGTGAACCCCCGACGCTGGTGGGACCCGCACAAATAAGGCCCCAAAGGGGAGTGGGTGACTTTGTGGGTGATCCCGGGATGGGCATGGATGGAACCTGGACGCCGCGACACACCTGTTCTTCCAAGAACCATGCCTGGAAGGTTCCTCTTGGAGACTCCAGACACAGGGCCAGCATGACGCTTGAATTTTACTGCTCAGGGCTGTAACTCCCACTTGGTGTACTATGGGTGACCTGTGGAGCTTGTTTAAAATGAGGAGTCCCAAGCTGCAGTTAAGTCTGGGGCGACCTCAGGATCTGATTCTTTAACTAGGTACTCCCAAACTCTCCCGCAGATGGTGTTAGGCTGCGTTTGAAAAACACTGCCCAACTGTGCCAAAGCCAGAGGTTCAGAAAACACAACAAGAGACCCCAGAAAAAAGCGTTAAGTCCCCCGATTTTATATACAAAGTATGAGAGCGGAGAGTCTTCATTACCCAAGTCATACTCGGGACACTCAGGGCACACAGCTGTGTACTGTGTGTGCAACTGTACAAGGCTGTAAGTGCTTGTTGGGGGTGGGGGCTAGAAAATGGGTGCTTGAATGGGTGACGGTGAAATGGGAGGCTAGATTTCCCATAATGCACTGGTGCAGCAAACACGACTTCAGGGAGTGTCTTAGGGTTTCCATTGCTGTGAACAGGCACCATGACCATGGCAACTCTTATAAAGAAAAGGGGTGGCTTTAGTACAGTTTCCGAGATTCAGTCCATTATCATCATGACCGTGACGGTCCCGTGCAGGCTGATGTGGTGATGGAGCTGAGACATCTTACATCTTGCAGCAACAGGAAGTTGATGGACAGTCACACTGAGGGAAGCTTGAGCAAAAGAGACCTCAAAGCCTATGCCCGCAGTGACACACTTCCTCCAACAAGGCCACACCTCCTAATAGTGCCACTCCCTTTGGGGGCCATTTTCGTTCAAACTACCACGTTCCACTTCCTGGGCCCCAAAGGCCTGAAGCCACATCATAATGTAAACATGCATTCAGTCCAAGTTCCCCATAGTCTTTAACAGTCCCAAATTTGTTTCAAAGTCCAAAGTCTCTTCTGAGACCAGTGGCAATCTCTTAACTGTAATCCCTCTGTAAAAATGAAAATCAAAAAGCAGATCACATATTTACAACATGTAATGGCACAAGATATACCTTACCATTCTAAAACACAGGGAAGGGAGCACAGCAAGGAAATACTGGACAAAAGAAAGACTGAACACCAGCTGGGCAAACTCCAAACTCTGCAGCTCCACGTCTGATGTCAAAACGCTCTTCAGATCTCCAACTCTGTTCAGCTTTGTTGACTGCAACACACTTCTTTCTCTTGGGATGGGTCTACTTCCCTGTTAGCAACTCTCCTTGGCAGGTATCCCATGACTCTAGCATCTCCAACATCTTAGGTTCTCCAGGACAATCCAGGCTTCAACTTCACAGCTTCACGCATTGGCCTCTCTATTAGGCCTCCATTCAGGGACACCCCAGACACATGCCTGGCCTCAGTGACTTTATTCTATAACTCCTTTTTTTCTATTCTTAACTCTAAATCCAGAATCATAAGGCCAAAGCTGCCAAGTTCTGCTGCTTACTGGGGCTGGAACATGGGCCCCTTATTCAATCACATCTTCACCAACTTTCTGTTTTTGTTACCTTCACTGCCTAAGCTTGGCTGTCCTTGAACTTGCTGTGTAGCCCAGGCTGGCCTCAAACTCAGAAATCCTCCTGCCTCTGCCTTCCCAGTGCTGGGATTAAAGGCATGCCCCACCACACCTGGCTCTAAGCTTTTCTTTAGTTCCTTTTCACAAGTTGGAAACTTAGCTGGTTGGGATCTTGCCCTGAGGGCACCACTCCCTTTATTCCATTTCTTAATCCCTTTATCTTCTTGAACACAGGATTTAGCTCCATTCTACTTCCTGGTGCTCTTTTTCTCCTCAAAACTTACATTTTGTAATTTACACTGCTCAGCTTGCTCCTTTTCATTATAAATCTTCATTAGAGTTACCACTAATATCCACACAACAGAGTCTATACTAGGCTGTTTTGAGATTTCTTCTGCCAATGGAATTGATGCAAAACTCTCCACTTTAGTCTCAGGCAGACTCCTCAGACAAGGGCAAAAGGCAGCCACTTTCTTCACCAAAATATCACAAGAACAATCTCTAGGCACCATACTAAAATTCTTCTCCTCTGGAACCTCTTGAGTGAGCCCCCAATAGTTCAAATAACTCTTAGCAACTCTGTCTTCCATGATCACTAGTATGGTCCATTAAGCAGTGCTTAAAGCATTCCACTGCTTTCACAACCCAAAGCACCAAAGTCTATGTTACTCCAAACAAAAATGTGGTCAAGCTTATCATAGCAATATCCCAGTCCTTATGTATTGCTGTGAAGAGACACTATAACCATGGCAACTCTTAAAAATGAAAACATTTCATTGAGGTGCTCCCTTACCGTTTCAGAGGTCCAGTGCATTATCATCATGGTGGGAAGAAGCATGGTGGCATGTAGGCAGATGTAGGCAGTTGCTTCTTGACTCAGAAGCAACAGGAAGTCAAATGAGTCACTGGATAGTATCTTGAGCATAGGAAACCTCAAAGCCTGTACCCACAGTGACACACTCCAACAAAGCCACACCTCCTAATAGTGCCACTCCCTACGAGCTTATGGGGACCAGTTACATTCCAACTACCACAGGCAGAAAGGAAAGGTATCATTCTAATACCATACCACTACTTCTCAAACTCGTTCAGTCAAGTACCTTTCACCATAAAAAGCTGATCAAGAACATAGTTCATTTTAAACCTAGTTTATCTTATAGTTTTCCTATAAATAAATGTATTTTTAAAAACCTATGACATATTCCAAATGCCTGTGCTTCTTCTCATCACTTTTCCATCTTCTAACAGCAACTGCGCTAAGTCCTTCCAAGATTCAAAGCTGTCTGGCTTCGTCTTTTGCCAACAGCCAGAGAAAACGTTTGAATTTAAGGAGCTTGTACGGTGACATCAACCCTAGAGCCTTCCTATCTTGCAGTCAACCCCTTAAGCATTGCCGTTACAGCTCATGCAATGTTAACTCAACCACAGAAATAACACCAGAGGTGAAAGGTCACAGGAAGTGTGCAGACCCCTCTTACCATAGGCTTATTTTAAGGAATAAATAGAGGATATACTTAACATGGCTTTGTTTTGTCATACCTATAAAAAGAACTTAAAGATTGGCTTTTATTTTTTATTTTTAGTTTTTTAGTTTTTTCTACACGGCTACACTCTATTTTAAAAGTGAGAAACAGATAATAAAAAAAAATGCTCAAGACCACATAGAAGGTTAATATCAAAGTCTGCAATACATCTAGGATGGCTGCAATCATGGGTATTTGGACATTGCTCCCTATTACACCATTGAAAGCTGAGCACCAGGACAGAGGATAGATAACAGTCATTTGGAGGAGTGAGACCTGAGACAGACGGTGGCAATAAGAGGTGGCAATAAGCAGACAGAATGTCACAGTAGCTTGCCATACACTAGTAGTTGACAGTTTGAACAGAGTACTAAATCCTAACTGAAATAAGAAACCAACGGGCCTTGGTGGCTTCTCCACCTGTATGTCCCCTTGTGTCCTAGACTCATTTCTCCCAGGAGCTCTCCTCCTTGACATCTTGCATCTGTAGCATCAGGAAGAAATAAACACATCTGAAAGGCGGGTATGTGCTGACCCAGCGTGGACAGCATGAGCATTATGCAGGGCCACACCCTGGTTAGAGTCACTACCGTGTCTGTTTCCTACTGTCACTGGTGGAGCAAGGACAGGGACCCAGGACCAAAAAGAGGAAGGAGTTAAAGAAGAGAGAGATGAAGGAAGAAAGGGAGAGAGGGAGCTAGAAAGGAAGAAGAAAGAAGGAAAGGGGAGGGAGGGGGAGGAAGAGAAGGGAGGAAGGACTGAAAGCAGGGAGAGGGAATAATTGCATCTGTACCTCTTCTCCTTTGAAGGCAGACAGCAGGAGCATTCCCTAGAGAGTTGTTCTTATTTTAATCCAGTGTTTCACCTTTTAGCATTGAGCCTAAGGGGAACAATCAGTGAATTCCTCTAAGACAGTGCGTTTGAAAGTGTTTCCCACACTTGGGTCGGTTGAGTCTTTTCCACTAGTGTGGTGCACACCAGGCAGAGGGGTGGGCCTAGAGTTGGGTGTGAACTCTGCTGTCACCAGTGAGGATTCTCCAGCAAGTAGCTACCACTCTCTGAAGCGCCACTCCCCCCCCCCCCGACCCAATAGAGCTGCTAATACACACCTCATGAGAATTCAATTAGTTAACACCAGTATCTTACGTTAATTTATCATAATGACTGTTGCATTCATGTAATTCTCATACCGGTATCCACAAAGTACTTGGACTTGAGTAACAGGAATAAATGTCATCTACTAGAAGGATTATCATTAGTCATACATGCTCCCCTTTTGGCCCTGGGCCAGGCACATGACACTCAATAAGCACTGATTATGAAATGGACCAATGGACAAAGACCCTTGTCACAGCATTATAAAACTAAACCGTGCAAGCCATTTGAAGTCCAACCATGAGAGACTGGCTTGATGCATCATGGTTCAAATGTTTGGAACCAACTGTGTTTGAAAACAATATTTAATGGTCTAGAAACTGTCTTTATTATGTCAGCAAGTGACAGCATGCATGACATGCAGTGTATCCTAAATCCACAGCAAGTTTGCAAGTCCATACGGTGAAATGGAGGAAATATAACAAGGCATCATTAGGGATTATTTTTAATTTTTTTCACCTTCCTGAATGTTTTAGATTTCCTGCAGTGTCCCTGGACATAATCCAAGTTCAAATGCTCCCTTCTGGTTCTGTGAAATAAGAACTCCGGCATTTAAAAAGTGATCGCAAGCTAATCCTATCTTAAGATCTCATCACATCATTTAGAACGAGGCAATCAGCACAGCTCAACCTGCCCCACCAACACCGTCTGGAAGGCATCGTGTGTTTGTACAGAGGTTCTAAATGTCACCAAAAGTACGATGTGGAGTGCACCTTCGACATAAGAGCAACAGTCCAGCAATTGACAATGCTGAGCCCCCAGAGATTACAGGCTCCAGTGGCAAATAGAGTCTGCTTTCAAAAATGCCTGCCAGCCAGGCAACATGGCACATGTGTTATCCTAGCACCCAAAAGGTGGGGGCAAGAGGAAGAAGCCAGGAGATCCAGAGTCCAAGGTCATCCTTAACCACAAAGTGAGTTTAAGGCCAACCTGGTTATGTGAGGCCCTGTCTCAAAAAACAAAAGTTAAAAATTAAAATTAAAATTAAAAAAAAAACACCATAAAACTGTTACCTCTTCTTGTTTGGTTGCTGTTGTTGTTGTTGCTGCTGTTGTTGTTGCTGTTAATTTTATATGAATGGATGTTTTACCTATATGTATCAAATAGGCCTAGTACCCTCGGAGGCCGGGAGAGGATGTCAGATCCCCTGGAACTAGAGTTACAGACAGTTGAGGTTGTGATATGGATGCTGGGAACCGAACCTGGGTCCTCCGGAGGACCAGCCCTCACTCTCAGCCACCGCTCCTGTGTCCATCAGCTTTGCTTAGTTCCGAAGCAAATTATAAGGTTCCCAGAGTAAGCCCCTGGAAAGCATCCCTGGCCCAAGTGAGAAATTTCCAGTGCTGCAAGCCTCCTGCCTCACCACAGAGAACCCCACACCGGGAGCTGGGCTTCCTCTGTAGCCCTCACTGACCCCACTGTAAACCGATCTTCACTGTGGTCAGGGATGGAGCAGCCCAAATAATCAACTATCCCAACTAACTATCATCACTTGAATCACCAACACTTGAATTACCACTTTGCAAAAAAAAAAAAAAGGAGGCAGGCATAAACTGCCATTTACACAGAAACTCCACAGAAGCTCGCAGCTTTCGCAATCCTTCGATGAACTGGAAGGCACCAGAGTCTCTTGGGGTATCAGGTTCATCGGCAGCAAAGACAGGTATGCTGGTAGAGTTGATGGTTGAATGGGGAGTCTGGTTTGCAGTTGAGGAGAATGCGGTCAAACCAGGATTCCTGTTTAGGAGGTTGAGTCAATGCCTACTGAGCACCTCCCGACAGAGGCCCTTACTTGTTAGAATTACGAGTCCATGGGAAAATAAAGAAAACGAGATTACAAGTTATCCAACAGTCTTCCTCCTCCCAGTTAGGATCGTCCACCACACACAATTACCACAGTGCCAATGACAACATCATTTCATGCACAGGGTGTCTCGAGCTATGCATGATCTGCATGGATTTCATACCAAATAGCGGCTACTGGCTGCGACCGCAACAGTTTTGGAGAAAATGGGTTCATCTTCTGCATTCAAGCAATGTTACTGATTTAAACTTAACGTTTGCCGCATTGTCTTTCTTTGCATGATGAGCCAGCATGTGACCTCTTCCTGGACCCCAATCCTGTCTTTCCAAGAGGGTGGGCGATGAACAAAGCAGAGCATAGACTAGACATCTTTCCATCACTGGCTGCTAGATACCAATTTCCATCATAGAAAACATATTTTTAAGATCATCCAGGGGGCTGGAGAGATGGCTCAGAGGTTAAGAGCACTGGCTGTTCTTCCAGAGGTCCTGAGTTCAATTCCCAACAACCACATGGTGGCTCACAACCATCTACAATGAGATCTGGTGCCCTCTTCTGGCCTGCAGGTGAAACACTCACTGTATACATAATAAATAAATCTCTTTAAAAAAAATCATCTAGATGAACCAAAAACACTCATACACGCGCGTGCATGTATGTGTGTGTGTGTGTGCATATATGTGGGCTTGCACAAGTACATGTGCACATACACACACACAGGACAAAGTCAGAGGCACTTTGCTTTTTGCTTAACTTTTCACTGTAAATCCCTACATCTGGGCTAGAGTCTAAACTTCCTAATTTCCATTCAGTCATTGACACACAGTGCCCCACTGTGTGGGATTTTTATACCTGTCTCGGGGATAAGATTTTGCTTGCAAAACATCTCACTGACCTTTGAGCCAGGGGCAAGAGAAAACAGAAAAGAAAAAAAAAAAGAGTAGGAAGGAAGAGGGAGAGAGCTCACCACATCTTCTGGAGGTGCTCGTCCCACATCACAACTGAGTTGACACCCTGGATATAGGAATTTGGGGGCCAGCACTGTGGCGCTGCCCTGTGAGCAGCGGCAGCCACGGAGGATTCCAGTGCATCAGTCACACAATGGCGGGGGGGGGGGGGGGGGTAGCGCCTCTAAAGCTGAGCAGGGACCATGCTGAACTTGGAGCCAGCCTAGGTTCTCTACCGGAGACGAGAAGCCGGGAAGTCCCACCCGGGGCCGAAAGATGACTCTGAGTTAGAGTGTTCGATGTGCAAGCTTGGGGATTCAAGTCCCCAAAAGCCACACAAAAGCTCTGTGTGGTCATGAGTGCCCCAGTTCTGGGGTGCAGTGAGGGGCAGGAGGGTCACTGGGGGCCGCTGGCTGCCAGCCTAGCTCCAGATTCAGTGGGAGACCCTGTATCAAAGGAGTGAGGAAGAGAGTGATAGAGCAGGTCACACGATGTCTTCCTCTGGCCACACCACACACACACACACACCACACACACACACACACACACACACACACACACACACACACACACACGGGGAGTGGAGGGGGATAAAGACTCAAAAGATAGCCCACGGATCTTGAGACAGACACCAGCTATATTTTCCACCTTACTGCTCCACACATCCTTTTTAAGTGACGTGGCCTTCATCTTTGGAAGTCCACATGAAGGACAGACAACTGGGGCTAATGAATGGACGGGGCTCTTGGCTCTGGCCAGGCCCACCCTATCCCCTTTAAAGTAGACCTAGATGTATTTCTCCACAGAGGTTCTGATATGCTCTGTCTTGGATATGACTGAAGAGTTTGGGGCAAGGCCACCTCCAAGGCTCCACCCGTCTCTTGGACAATATGATCAAACATGGCTACGTTAGAGCAAGCCTGACACTTGAGGGTGCTGTGGGGAGGACGAGGTGACTCCGCACGTTCTGCAGCATCCGTAGAGTTTAAAGACTATCTTCGGGAAAGGTCCATTTTCCTCTTTCTTCATCCCGTCCCCCACCATTCCTCTCAAATGTTGGTGCCAGGTGAGGACTGAGTGTTGAACACACGGGTCTACGTCATTGTGTTTCATCAACCCGTTTAGGTAATCCTAGCATGACTGCTGTGGGACGATCCTTCTGTAAGCTGTGAATATGTGTTCCTCTCATTGGTTAATACAGAAGCTGTTTGGCCAATAGCCAGGCAGAATACACTTAGGCAGAAAAACCAAACTAAGGACTGGGATGAAGAAGGGTGGAGTCAGGGGAGATGCCAGTGAGCTGCCCAGGAAGCAAGATACTAGAGGACTTGGCTGGGCGGTGGTGTCGCACGCCTTTAATCCCAGCACTCGGGAGGCAGAGCCAGGTGGATCTCTGTGAGTTCGAGGCCAGCCTGGGCTACCAAGTGAGTTCCAGGAAAGGCGCAAAGCTACACAGAGAAACCCTGTCTCGAAAAACAAAACAAACAAACAAACAAACAAAAAGATACTAGAGGACTGACCGGTTAAGCCTCAGACCGCCTGGCAATACATAGATCAATAGAAATGGGTTAATTTAAATGTAAAAGCTAGTTAATAATAAGCCTGAGCTAATGGACAAGCATTTTGTAATTAACATAAGCTTTAGTATGTTTATTTGGGACCTGGCAGTCAGGACAAAAGGCTCTGCCTCCATTTACACATTACTACTTCATAGATCAGGAAAATGCACAGGAGATACTTGCCACCTTCCCTGAGTCATGTAGCTTGTAGCTAAAGAGAGATGGCACCTGGGCGGGCACCCAAGCCACCTCCTTACCTAACATCCCAACAACATTGGACTAGGAAAGCACCAAGGGATTGGGCTATCTCAGCCTTATTTGTTGGAAGAAGAGGATCAAAAGTAAGCAGGAAGAAGACACAGTCAGTCATTAATCATATGTTCCCTAATACAACGGGACACACATTTGGCCGACAGGATAAATATAGCAGGAATATTGAATTTTTATCCCTATGCCCTTGAGCATGTACAGGACCTTATCTCTGTTAGTAACCATCCCAGCCAGGAACAGTTCCCGGAGAAGTCCAAAGCTGTTTCCACTCAGCTGTCGTGTAAATGAAAAAGCTTTACAAACTCACTTGCCAAATTTTCTAACTTAAGTGAGATTTCATGAACTCCATTAGACTGACTCAACTTATTTCATCTTTCAGAGTTTACACTTCCTCTATGCGGATTACTTTTTTTTTTTTTTTTTAATAAGTGGCACCACATTTCAAGACGAAGATCTAACACTGATATACCTTTGGTCCCTCAGTGAGCTATAGAGACTAGGAGCAACCCATTGGTAATGAGATTGTTCTCCAAGGAGAAAAGAAGTTCAAGTCCCATCTCTCAGGGACACTGCCCCAGACTCAGCTATCATGGTCTAATCTGCACCCACTTGGAACGTCCACACACAAACCTCCATGTATATGCCATGCCGTGAATAGCGGCCTCACTACACCAGAGATGCCAGTGTGCACAGGTCTGTGTGAGACCCGCACCCTCAGACAATCACCCTCACAATGCAGTAGCTTGCTGACATTTACTTGAACGATACAGTCTGTAGGAGATAGATGAGTATAGGAAAAATGGAAAACAGTCATTTAAATATGCCAGAGGCATCAAAATAAAACAAAAGTAAATACAATTGCAGAAAGGGTAACCCTAGTAACCTACGCCACAGACAAGAAAAACATAAATGATCTGCATTAAATGCTTTCAGGGGTGGGGGAGGAAAAAGAAAGGGAGAAAACAGGCTCTTTGTGTTTGATTCTGGAAACATATATTATGCTCACACTGAGAGTTGGCGGGCAGATGGCTGCAGCTCATACCAGGAATATTAAATCTATTTGGAACCCTCTTGCCCTCCTGATACAACACTACAGATGCCTAGAGGGCAAGGCAGGGAGCTCACAAATGCCTACAAATCATTCAGGCTCTGTCACTAACTGGGAAATCCTCACAGCATCCCTTAGCATGGGGAGTTTGAATAGTTGGCCCCATCCATCACAGCAGGTCAGATGGGTCTCTCTCTCTCTCTCTCTCTCTCTCTCTCTCTCTCTCTCTCTCTCACACACACACACACACACACACACACACACACACACACACACACACACACACCCTGCTTTGTATTCATACTGATTTCTGCCATTCTAGCCAGTTATAAAATGAAATGGCACATGAAAAAGCACCAGCATCCATCCTATTCACGGGGTTCAGGGAGCATTTGTAAATCTTTTGGGGGGACAGAAACTTATCAGTAGATATTGTAAAGGCCAGGAGAAATGGAGAGTCAACACACTAGCCCTGCCCAGCTGTCCTTCACTTGATGACTTCTCCAACAACACAGGGAAGGTGACACATTCCACTAATTCGACCTGGAAATAACAAATCTGGGATAAAAGGAGGTCACCCAAAAGAAAAGAAATTGGCATATCCTGCTGCCTGGTTTAGGGACCTAAATTTTTGTGGCTTATGAATATTTGAAATGCACGGTGCTTTGCAGTCCAACTACTTATGGGACAGCTCACAAACCAAGACCATTGGTGCTGCCAGCAACTGCTCAAGAATGCAGAATCCTGAGACAAACCCAGGCCTCCTGCACTGGAATATGCATTTTAGAAAAGCTCCCTGTGAGTTTGCTCTCCCCCACAACACTCTAGAGCAGCAACTCCAAGGTGTGGCCTGTGATCTAGTGGACTGCAGGAGGAAAGCTCTCCACTTCTATTCAATTCTTTCTTTTAATTTTTGTTTCTTTTTTCTTATTATGGACTCAAAGGAGAAATGAACTGAGCCGCTCCACAATTTGGCATTTACTTTGAGAGTGGTACATGTATGAACTTCTACATATGCTGAGAGTGTGATTGAAACACCTTTTAAACTGGTGGAATTGTCCACTTAAAAATGAGAGTCCCCCTCTCCTGGATAAGCACTGGTAGAGGCAGGCCACCTCCAATGACACACCTCCTCCAACAAGTCCTCACCTCCTAAGCCTTCTTGAGCAGTGACACTCCCTGATGACTAAGCCTTCAAATGTATGAGCCCCTGGGGGTCATCCTTATTCAAACCAGCACATTAGGTAAAAATAGCTTGCTGTGCCGGCCTGCCCAGCTGAGTTGGATCCTCAAAGTCCAGCTGAAGGGGCTCCTAACTGAAATCTCAGACTTCTGCTTCATGACAGGAGGCAGAGCTGTCTAGACTTGTGTACAGTAAGGACAGTCTCCTACAAGACAGCGTGGACTTCAATTATTCAAAGGCTTCACACTGTTCTGGCTGCAGAAATATGAATACAGGCTGGGATAGCTGGAGAATGCCTAATGCTGCACAAGGTTCTGAAAGGACCCTTTGAAATATAAAAAGGATTGATCTAAGCAGAGAGAGGGGGAGGGAGGGAGAAACACTTGGGCAAAGGTAGAGTGACCGCCATGTGTGGTGTGGAGTGACAGCGTGGTTACAACCCTATCTGACTGAAGAAGTAGACTGACGGGCTTCAGTGTGGCTCAGATCCACTCAGCACGACATTTGTGCATGCGTACGTGCGTGTGTGTGTGTGTGTGTGTGTGTGTGTGTGTGTGTGTGTGTACAGGTGTGTGCAAGTGTGCACATGTGTGTGCACAGGGAGGCCAAAGGATACCATCTGTAGTCTTCTGTAATTGCTGTCCAGCCTATTTTTAAAGACAAATTTCCTCACTGAACCGGGAGCTCACCCATTCAGCTAGATTGGCTGGCCAGCATCTCCCTAGGGTCCCCGTGTCTCTACCTCCTTGGGGCTGGGATGACAAGCATGTGGTGCTGTGCTCGGCTTTTATGTGGGTGCTGGGGATCTGAACTCAGGTCTGCAAGCATCTTTACTACTCATCCGGATGACAGGGATAAAGGATCATGATGCCTGTGATTGTCCACTGAACCTCCAGTGTGCTCAGGTCTTTGTGATCCACATCTGATCAGATGATCATTCTCATGATGTGCATGATGTGGTAAGTGTTGTGAAGGAAAGCACAAGAGGATCACGGGAAGTCTGGAGAGTCAAGGAAAACCTCCATGAGGAAGAGATGCCTGAGTGGAGACCTAATGGATGACCATGACAGGCTACTCAGGCAAACGCCCTGTGTACAGAAGGAACTAGAAACAGATTAGATTCTAAATGATGAGTGGTATGGTTAGATGCTGGTGGTCAGCAGAGGGTAACAGGAGGGAACAGAGGTAGCAAAACAGATGAAGTTGTAATGTCTGGGGCCATGTTAACTGTTTTGCATTTCATCCCATTAAACGCATGAGCCTAAGGTGATGTCCTAATTTGGGTTCATTCAAAAGCAGAGCCTGAAACAAAGACTGCAAAGAAATAGTTTAATTGTGAAAATAAGAAGCATGGTAAATGTTAAAGAAGTAAAACAAAGCCAGTGTGAGGGTTATTAAGGGGTTCTGTGGGCTGAGTTCTGGAAAGGGCCCTTGAAACATGCTTCAGAATGCTCCCACTGGGAAGCAAGGAAGCTGAGCACATGTCCAGCCACTTCCTACTCCTCACTGTTAAGAGATGACCTGGTGTGTGGGAAATGGCTCACCAGGCTTCTTATTTACTGTTCTATTGCTGTGAAGAGACACCATGACCATGGCAACTCTTATAAAAGAAAGCATTAAATTGGGCTGGCCTACTGTTTCAGATGTTTGGCCCATCATCATCATGGCGGGGAACATGGTGGCATGCACACAGGCAGACATGGTGCTGGAGAAGACACTGAGAGTTCCACATCCAGATCCACAGGCAGCAGGAAGAGACATACTGGGCCTGGCTTGGGCTCTTTGAAATCTCAAAGCCCACCTCCAACGACACACTTCCTCCAACAAGTCCTCACCTCCTAAGCCTTCTTGAGCAGTGACACTCCCTGATGACTAAGCCTTCAAATGTATGAGCCCCTGGGGGTCATCCTTATTCAAACCAGCACATTAGGTAAAAATAGCTTGCTGTGCCGGCCTGCCCGGCTGAGTTGGATCCTCACAGTCCAGCTGAAGGGGCTCCTATCTGAAATCTCACAGGACGACTGACCAAAGCTCATGTAGGCAGCATAGCGGCCGAAACAAGAGAGACCCTGACTCAAAACAAGGTAGAAGAAGAGACCAGACCTCCCACAAGTTGTCCTCTGATTGCCATACATGTACCATGGCATGTGCATGTCCACACTCACACATACACAGGCACATACAAAATACATAAATGATTTAAAAACAGGTGCTCCTTGTGGGACTCCTACAGTGGGCATGGGCTGTCTCTGACTCTTTTGCCTGTTCATGGGACCCTTTTCCTCCTCCTGTGTTGCCTTGTTCATCCTTGACACAGGGTTTGTGCCCAGTCTTACTGCATCTTGTTACGCTATGGTTGGTTGGTTGATCTACTGGGAGGTGGGAAGGGAAATGGAGGAGCCGTGGATCTGGGAGAGAGGGCAGGTGGGGGACTGGGAGAAGTGGAGGGAGTGGAGGGTGTGGTTGGGGTGTATTGCATGAAAGAAGAATAACTAAAAAGAAAAAACTCGATGTTCCTACAACATTAAATCCCACCATGTGTATAGGATGAAGAAAAGCCTGTGATCAAAGGGGCCCCCAAGCCCACCCTTGTCTCCATGTACAGGCATTCCAGCTTGCACAGGAACGTCCTAGTTTTAACCCTGACCCCAAAGTCTCAGGCATCTCGGGGGTCTGTCATTCTATTGCAGCAACCATTTCAGATGACCGTGGAAGTAGGTCAAGAGCACACGGTGGCACACATATGGGTGGCATCTACAAGAATGTCGTTCAAAGATTTGACAGCCATGACCCACCTAGAACCTGAAATCATAGCGTGGTGTCACCATGACGACAGAAGCAATGGTATGTCTCCGTGATGGCTGCATGAAAATGGACGTCAGGAAGCTCCGAATGCAGCGTGTGTCGCTGCCTGTGATGACGTCTGTGTTAGCTTCCACCTGGTGCCGGGACAACTCGGCGCAGGCTAACTTGCTTAAAACACCACAGACTTCTTATCGTGTATGTAGCTTGAGAGGTCAGAAATGGAAAAGCAGCTCAGCGAGACTGTGCACCTTTAGTGAACTGTGCGTGAAGGTCTGTTGCTGTTACAGAAGACGGGCGGCTGTTACCAGACCCTAGCAACCAGCATTCCTTGGCTTACAGACCCACATCACTCTGAAACTGCTTCCATCACTGTATCTTCAGACTCTGGCCCTCAGAAGTCCCTTGTGCTTACATTGTTGTGTTATAATCTGAATAATCCAAGAAAAACTCTATCTTAATATCTAAGGATCAAGTATGTCAACAAAGTGCCTTTTGTCATGAAAATTAATATAATTACCCATTTTTACAATGTGGGCATCTTGTGAAGGGGTGTAGTTCTATCACAACTCTTCATTATAAAACTTAACCTAAGAATAAATTTATTCTAATATATATATATATATATATATATATATATGTGTGTGTGTGTGTGTGTGTGTGTGTGTGTGTGTATTTATAAGAGGCACAAGGTTGAGTGCGACAGATTCGTTTGCCATTAAAAAAAAAAATTCATCAGAAGCTACAATATTGCTTTGAACTTGTATTCCGTTCTGTGCTGAGTTGTGCTGAGTTGGCCCCAAAGGGGACATAATGCTCTCTGCTTCTGTTATTCCCTTCAAAATTAACTCAGTTATTTTAAACGTTCGACTGGACTTTTGTTTTTAGTTTATACTCTCATATTACATTCTAGCATTTCCACTCTCTGGCTCCTAAAATGTCCCCCACATACCCTCCTGGGGCTTTGCTCCTAAAACATCCCCCACATACCCTCCTGGGGCTTTGCTCCTAAAACATCCCCCACATACCCTCCTGGGGCCTTGCTCCTAAAACATCCTCCATATACCCTCCTGGGGCTTTGCTCCTAAAACATCCCCCACATACCCTCCTGGGGTTTTCATCAGAAAACCAAAGCTATGGTAAACAGGTGACCTCTGTCCCTGCTGTGGGCCAAGGACCACAACAACGTCTGCTGATTAAAATCCCATCAAAGGCTCAGTCCTTCTCAAGAGAAAGGGAAAAGCCATCTGGAAAGTCCCCAGCATCGTTATGACAGCTACAAATTGCCAATTATTAATGGCTCCCAATTCAACAGCCAGACTGAAACCAGGACTCGATTTGTTAGGGAAATGCCAGAGACAAGCAATTTAGCATAGAAAAGGGCAAACCCACCCGCCCAAAGGCTCTCCTCCAAGCAGTTCAAAGGTTCCAAATCCTGCCGCTAGAGAGGAAAAAACATGAAGGCAACTCATTAATGGTAGAAAGGCGATGCTTCAAGCTGCGGCTCATGACTAAATCATACAATGGAACACCTTCTCGTTGACCTTGATTTATGCATTCAAACAATGTGTCCTGGCATGGCATTCTACTTGCAATCAGGGTATACACGATTAATGGGAACATTCCTCAGAGTTGTGTAGGAAATAGAAATACAGTCTGGGGGAGGAGGATCTCTTGTGTTTTTCCTGAAAGCATTTTAAAAATTGGTTACAACCTTCCTGTGATTCTGAAGGTTGTTTAACAAGATATTGGAATGACAAATACAGTCTGGTAACTTCACTGTCATGGATATTTAATCTAAACTTCTAGCTTCCTAAATTTATTTAATTATTCCATTCTAGCCATTGCAATCATTTTAACATTATATTGTTCCACATACAAATGTACCTTGACCCAAGCCTGATGGGAAACACCAAGAATTGTATTTGACATGAACCTGAAACTGTAACCAAGAAGCCAGGAGATTTTCCAACCACCCAGACTAACCTAAGCTGAATACTTTACAAGCCATAAATCACAGGTTTGTTGGACAACCTTACAGGTTAAATGATGCAAGCAATTTTAGTGCGGGCCAGCGTGATGCCCGCTGAAAGGAAATGTGAACCAGTACCTGCCGTGAGATGTTCAGGCTGATCCATGAAGATTTAACCATAAGTCACTCATTAGAGTTAATGGAGCATGACTCTGAAATTCCAGATCACACCGCAGAATTTTACTGTCCATGGAAAGGTAGATCAAGGCAGCTGCAGCAGCTATGACCTGGAGAAATTAGAGGTAGATAAAATGTCTTCACCTGTTCAAATTAGAAAGGGACCAAAGGTGTAATCACTATTCTTTCTCAACTGTCAATGCAGGGCAGTTTATACAGAAACTCACATGGCATTCATCCCCAAAATCTGCCTTCTGCTAGGACAGTCTATAATGCCTTTGCTGTAAAAATGGTGTTAGAGGAGACAGATGTGTTTAATGTGATTTGAGCATTGCAAAGTGCATCCATGTATTGCAACATCACATGGCATACTATCAGTGTATAGGATGTTTATGGTTTTGTATACTAGTTTAAAGTAAGTTTTTAAAAACCTATCTTAGGGGCTAGGAAAAGGGCGCAGCCTGTCAAGTGCTTGCCACACAAGCATGAGGGTCTGAGCCGGGATTCCCGGAAGTGGCATGCGTGTGAAAAGCCAGGCACAGTGGCATGCGTCTGCAATCCCAGCACCAGGGAGGTGGGGACAGGAGGAGGCCTGGGGCTTCCTGGCCAGCCAGACTGAACCAGTGATGGACAGGTTCAGTGACTTTGTCTCAGAACTAACGTGGAGAGCAAATGACGAGGACAGTTGACACCAGCCTCTGGTTTCCACATACATACCTCCAGGTGTACACACAAGCACACATACAGACATACAAACACACACACACACACACACACACACATACACACACACACACACCTACTTTATACTACATCTATTCCATCTTCTACACATGTAACAAAACTGTCCAAGCAGACATGGAACATAACGATGTTGTCTTCTATCTTTCAGTCTCTCTAAATCAAGCTTAATGTTTTGGTCGTAACTGCTCAGGAAATAAGTCCTGATGGGGTGGAAAGTAAGAGGAAGAATAAGAAAATATATGTGCTCAAGTTCAACTTGACATTGAAAAATAATTTCAGATAAGACACAATTCCCAAATGAAGGAGCCATTTTAAACAGATCTCCTCTTGTGATTTCAACCGAGTAAGCACGTCTCCTCTCGCCCCCTATTAAAGCCAGGTCTAGCCTTAGAAGGCCCCATTTCGTCTTTTAAAAGTGACCTTTGTTCAGCCTGGATAGAAGACTTCCTGTGGCTTACTCAACCGAGGCTAGGGCAGTACAGTCAAGCACAGGGGTCCTTCCACCTGCTCAGTTAACAGCAAACAGGACAGCTCGAGTTTTATCTAAGTGTTTTCTTGGTTGGTATTCTCAGGAGATAAGAGAAAGAAATTATGTCTGCAGGCACACGTTACTAATGAGGGGTGAAGTTAGCTGATGTGTGGGCAACATACTCACTCCTTGCTTACAGAACCATTCAGTGTGGTTACCACGATCCTAAACCCCAAGAATGCTGTTCTCTCACAGCAATTCATAACTTCCTGTAGGAACTGACAATCATTCTTGAGGAGGATTGATTTCTTGAATTTAGTACTGAAAAGTTTTTGCACCCAGATAAGCCTCTCTGCCGATGCAGCAATCCAAATCAGACCGAATTAGGAAAAGCCCTGGTTTATTGGGTAAAGCGTTCCTGGGTAATTCTCTGCCACACCCCATAAAGGACACAGGAAGGAGAGACCAAAAAAAAAAAAAGTGTCTGTTTTCTGGGGTGCAATTTAAATACCCTGCGGGAGTGGTCTTGAGCATTAGGGAGGATCTATGTTCGGCAGGACTTTCAAGGAGCAGGATCTGGGCAGAGAGGTAGGGCTTCCACCAGAACATTCCAGACTCTTTGGGTATATGGACGCTAGGGAGCCAGGGGCTGAGGTGGAGCTTCCAGAAGAACAGAACAGGTATCAGAGATATTTGCTCACACGGGGACTTGCTCACACACAGGCGTCTTTCTCCTGCTCCAGTAACAGTTACACAGACCACAGCCCCGGGGGGGATGTCTTCTGAACATTGGCTGCTCCAAACTAGCTTTGAACAGTTGTGCTCTGTGCCTCACAGATGAGGAGACTCAAGAAGGTCACAAAACTTGTCGAAGCGGTCCAATGGCACAGTCAGGACAGAAAGCAACTCTTAGACTCCGAGTCTGTGTCTTTATGGGGATTATACCACAGGTACTCTGTGAGGGCAGCCTGGGCCATTCTGTCATTCCATTGGGAAGGACTTATTCCTCCGTTTCTCCTGCTCCATGCTGTGTGTTTGTATGTCTGTCTGTGTGCTTGTGTGTGCACCTGGGGGTGTATATGTGGAAACCAGAGGCTGGCGTCAAATTCCCTCATCTCTGACTTAGCATGTGGTGATATTTTATTTGTGCTGAAATGTGGTGATATTATATTTGTGTTGAAATGTGGTGATATTTTATTTGTATGTTAATAAATAAAGTTTGCCTGGAAATCAGAGGAAATAGCCAGACATAAACAAAAGTCAGGCAGTGGTAGCACACGACCTTAATCCAACCACTTGGCAGGCAGGGTCTCTGTGTGTTCAAGGACACACTAGGGAACAGTTAATCTGGTAACACATGCCTTTAATCCCAGTACCAACCATAGAGACCTGGAGGTCTGTACAGACAGGCAGTGATGAGGAAGTGAGGTAACTGGGCTAAGAGCCAATGAGAGGGCAGAACAGCAAGGCCATAAAGGTATGGGTAGACAGGAAATAACTCACTTTTTAGGAGATGCAGAGCTGGAGAGGTAAGGTTGGTTGGTGGCTCTCACTATTTCCCTGAGCTCTAAGGTTTTCACCCCTATATTTGGCTCCGTGTTTTTTATTTTATAAGACCACTTAGAAATTCGTCTACATTAGCACTTCAAAGTGTTCCTGCTGTTGATATCACAGCATCACAGAGTGCTGTTCTCAAAGTCGGATGACATTAAAAAGGTGAGGTTGAGCTCAGAAAGGACCCAAATAATTAGCGTTATGAAAGAAATATCCAAAACACAAACTTATAAGACAAAGAGTCAAACAGAGGATACTTTTTTTTTTTTTTTTTGGTTTTTCGAGACAGGGTTTCTCTGTGTAGCTTTGCACCTTTCCTGGAACTCACTTGGTAGCCCAGGCTGGCCTCGAACTCACAGAGATCCGCCTGGCTCTGCCTCCCGAGTGCTGGGATTAAAGGCGTGCGCCACTACTGCCCGGCCAGAGGATACTTTTTAAAAATTAATTTTAAATAAATAAAATCACTTTATTGTGATGATTTCACAAATAAAAGCATCACACACACAGCTAGTTTAAAGCAGCTACTCAGACACCGGCCCACTACCCATGCCGTGAGCTTCTGCACAGTTAGGCCATTCCGAAGCCAAGGGCTTTCTTTGCTAAGGGTTTTACACTTTTACTGTCTATTAGAGTTTATTCTCTTATCCCAAAACAAAACAAAACAACAACAACAAAACCATTATGGAGCTGAAACTAAGAAAATACATATATTCAGTTTTATTTCCTCTTTCACAACAACATGTGTGTTCCTCTACCTGCATCCCGCTCTTCCTCTCAAATGATGAGGATGGGTTGTTTGAGGCTTTGAAAGAAAAGTCATATCTATGGAATATTGCTCCTCCTACCACATCAGCTAATACTTACTATCAAGGCTGTTCTTTTAACTTACAAAGTGTTCCTGCCTGGAATTTGCAGATGTGAAAAAAAACAGAAAGACAGAGACCAACCTTAGGTCAGAGCCCAGGGGGAAGCTAGCATAGTGGAGTGAGTTCCTTACACATCTTCTCGGCAGTTTTGATTTGGTTGACTTGACTTTAAAAATACAGCTTTTATTCTCAACGTGACTTGGGGAAAAGAAACATGAGCAACTTAGTTTTAATCCCAGAATGTTGAAAATAACAAACATTTGTTAAAATGACCTGTGAAGGGCTGAATTTCAGAATATATACCAGTTGAAATTGTTGCCACTGGGTGCTGAGGCAAGAGAAAGTATGTTTGTCCAAGTGCCACTGCTATAGGGTTCCTGCAGGGTCCCTGAGCCACGTGACTTCATACATTTCCCCAATGACAGGAAACCCCAATGAGGACTGCAGAATTCCACAAAGTAAGGAGTAAGCAAAAAGGAAATTAAAAATTGTGGAAAAAAGGGCATTAAACAGACTTCATTCATTTGTTTTAATTAGCATAGCTGAATTTTAATTATCGCAATTCTTCACCAGATACTAGTAAATGTGCTGAAACCATCTTGTAAAATTAACAGAGCTTTAACACGACAGGACCTTGTTTAATTTTATGCTATTCTTCATTTGTTTAAAAAAAAGTCATTTAAGCAAGAAGTTGGGGGTATCCAAACTAGAATAGAATGGATTAAGTAATTCATTTGATCATGATCTCCATGAAAGCAGAGATGCTTCAATCCTATTTATTAGATATTGCTTCTAGCACAGTTAAGAATTGGTACCTGGATGAATGTAATCATAAGCAAACTGAACTTCCTCTTGTTTCCTCTGAAGGACTATAACATTCACAAAGGCAGAGATTATAACTTCTATCTCTTTTTCTCATACTTCTGTGAGCAGAAGGTTGTGTTATCAGGAGTGTGTCAACAGGCATTCCTTAGCAAGCAGGCTTTCCAGGGAGGAACATCCTTCACCATCTCCCACTGCAAAGGTTCTGACAGTCTAGACACAAAATTTTGTCCTCACTAGATCACTGATAGATCCACCTGATTCAGACCATTGATTGGCTGACTTGAGGGCAGAGTGTCTTTGAAAAGAATAAGAGGGTCACACCTCATCCTCACGAGTACTTCCTCAACCTACTAATTTCAGCCAGAGAGCATGAGTGTCTCCTTTCCTGTTTGTCTCCTTCACCTGTCGCTCAGAACCACAGCAGCACACGAGGTTCTCCACAGAAACACATTTGTACTCCTGGAAACTAAAGGCCAACGATAGGACAGCAACACACACTCATACAGTGTAACAATATCACATTTAGACCACAGAAAATACAGCTCCTTCACAGTCTTACTCCCAAGAAACAGCCATGCGAATCATCTCACATGTTGCTCCTTGAGCTGCTCACTGGCTTGTCTCCCCACCTTCTTCCTGTCTCTCTCTTTGAATTTCCTGCCTGCCTCTAAGCTGTCTTGCCATAGGCCAAACAGCTTTATTTAACAACCAATCAGAGCACCACATATTCACAGCATACAGAAAGACATTCCCACATCAACACACAAAGAATATAGAGAGGCACAAGAGTGATTTGGGATAACAGCCCAAATGGAGTTTTGTTTCCCTTCAATCAATGCCCTCATCCCTGGGTTCTCCTTATAACACTGAGGATTTGATTCTTCTACACCTACTTGCATTTGTGTTGGGTTTTGTAAGTCAAGTACTCTATGGATTTTCAACTTTACAAGATATATCTGCATCTGAAGTCAGGTTTGCTTTTACTATACAAACAGATTTCAGGGACTCTTGATATCTAAGTGCTTACATTTTATAAGCAAAGTCAAACTTTCCATATGTGAGTGATTAGCCTTAATCCCTGGAAGAGTTAGACACAACAGTAGTTATAGATATGCCTGTATATATATGCAGGCACATATTTGTATATACACCTCTAAGCAAAGACAAAACCTTATTAGATTAATAATTAACAGTAAAAACGCCAGGCGGTGGTGGCGCACGCCTTTAATCCCAGCACTCGGGAGGCAGAGCCAGGCGGATCTCTATGAATTCGAGGCCAGCCTGGGCTACCAAGTGAGTTCCAGGAAAGGCGCAAAGCTACACAGAGAACCCTGTCTCGAAAAACCAAAAAAAAAAAAAAAAAAAAAAAAAAAAAAAAAAAAAAAAAAAAAACAGTAAAAACAAAAGAACAGAGGAGATTGTTGATAATGAGTATAGGAATTGTTCCTTGCTAGTCTAAAACAGTCTTCATTCTTTACATGTGGGTGTGTTATGTTTATCTTTATGTACTATGCATAACATTCAAAGAAATGAATCCTCTCGCATCTAAAATCAATGCATGCTGAAGGTTTAGAGTGGGATCAGCTCAGCATCCCTCCCTCCCCCAGGGAATCACTACAGGGCATAAAATAAGAGCACGGCACCAGGCTATTTTGGATTTCTCTTGCAGGAACTAAATTTGCATTCTCCTTCTACCATATGCTCAGGTAGCTTTCAATGGTACCTCATGCCGCTGTGTCATTGAATTCCCCCCAATCTTAATGAATAAACTAATTACAGCCTGAGATGAAGTCTTGCAGACTAGCTATCTCCTGTTATAGATCAAGGAGTGAACTTTATTCCCACAACTATCTACTAATTTGCATTAGCCATAAAAGTGCACCATACAGCCTTCTCTATTAAAGCTGGGCAACAGGGCTGCACCCCAGAACACTGTGCCACCACTGGTATTAATTCCTCACATGTCACGTGGCCGGGTGAGTCTGCTGCTACCAGTGATTTTCAGGTTCAAGTGTAACTAGGCAACTCTTGATTCACTTGAGTCTGGTGGCAGGCTGATATTCTAAGTGTCACTGCACTGGATTTGACAATTAAGCGGTATTATTCCTTTGAGTCTTGAAGTTCTGTTTGTTTACAAAACATTTCCAACAAGGTCAGAATAAAGCTTTGTCCATTTGAAGCCTTTTTAATAGTGTAAATTTATCAAGTACAAATAGAGCTGGGTCAAACAAACAAACAAAACAAGTAAAGACAGTCACCAGATGTAAAGCAGACTTCATGCTCTGCCCCCAGACTCCACACGTGAACTATACCACTGGGTGGGGTCCCAACAACACAGTTCTCAGATGGAAGTAACCTTGTAGTGCCTTGATTACCAGATAAGCTCCATCTTGCCAGCATCCAGTCTCACAGTTTTAGGACACACGATACAGAGAGTCATGGGCGTTTGCACTTCCTCTTTCTTGATGTGTTTGCAGCTTTCTCGCTGGACTTGTAGAATTTCAAAGAGTGGCAGCTGTGACAAGCACTAGATAAAAGGTGAGAGTTGGATCACAGTCCGCCTGTGGTTACACCTGGATTACAGCCAGAGTTTTAAACATAGCAGCTCTAGGATTCAGATTTCCTTATCCACAGAATAGGGTGTAGTTGAGCTCCACGGAGAACAGGAATATGAGACTAAATACCTTTGAGACCTGATGATAGATACCAGAAGAAACATTTGACTTGGTCCTGTCTAGATCAGCCCTCCTACTGCCGAGTCTATTCACAATACATTTAATTCTTCCATTCAGAACTTTCTATTGTTATCATCATCATCATCGAGGAAATGGGTATTCGAACTTCGGATTTCTTACCAGTGCAGGATCTTACTTACCCTGTGTGAAAATACTCATTTTCTCAGATGACACTGGTCTCAGTTACAGTCACTATTGCTGTGATGAAATGCCATAACCAAAAGCAACTTGGGGAGGAAAGGGTTCCTTTGGCTTACACTTCCACAGCACTATTCATCATCGAAGGAAGTCAGGAGAGAAATGCAAACAGGTTATAAACTTGGTTATAAAGTAGCTCAGGGCATAAGGTCCTCGCAGAAAAATGAGATTAAGCTTAAATCAGCTCAAATAAAAATTGACTCTCTAGCAGGGTTAGACATAACATACAAATGATGGAAGAGTGGAAAAAAAGTTACCAGCACAATAGCTCCCGTTTATGTGGGATGCTCCAGTTTTCAAATGTTTTACATACAGCTGCTTCCTATTCAATGTGTATGTTATATAGTCGCTGTATTTTAGTATTGTCCTGGCTAGTTTTATGTCAACTTGACACAAGCTATAGTTATCTGAAAGAAGGGAACCTCAATTGAGAAAATGCCTCCATAAGATTGAGCTGTAACCAAACTAGTGGAAACGCATGAACTGTGGACCAACAGCTGTGGCGCCCCCATGGTACTGGACTAGGCCCTCTGGATAGGCGAGACAGTTGTTTAGCTTGAACTGGTTAGGGGGCCCCCAGGTAGTGGGATCAGGATCCATCCCTCGTGCATGAGTAGGCCTTCTGGATTCCCATGCCTATGGTGGGAGGGACATCTTAAGCAGCCTTGGTTCGGGGGGAGGGGGCTGGACCTGCCTCAACTGAATGTACCAGGCTCTGCCGATTCCCCATGGGGGACCTTGCCTTAGAGGAAGTGGAAATGGGGAGTGGGTTGTGGGGGGGAGGCTGGAGGGCGGGAGGAGGGAGGACAGGGGGATCTGTGGTTGGTATGTAAAATGAGCAGAAAATTTCTTAATAATAAAAATAAAATATATACGAGCTGTAAGCAGGCCTCTAGAGCATTTTCTTAATTAGTGCTTGATGCGGAAGGGTGCAGCCCATTGTGGGTGGGATTACCCCTGGGCTGGTGGTCCTGAATGCTTGTAATAAAGCAGACTGAGCAAGCCATGGTGAGCAGGCCAGTAAGCAGCACCTCTCCAGGCTTCTGCATCAGCTCCTGCCTCCAGGTCCCTGCCCTGTTTGAGTTCCTGTCCTGACTTCCTTCAGTGATGAACAGTGATGTGGAAGTGTAAGCCAGATAAACCCTTTCCTGTCCAAGTTACTTTACATCATGGTGTTTGATCGCAGCTGTAGTGACCCTAGGACAATTGTCATGTGAGGAAATGAATGCCTTCATATACGGACCTTTATATTGTTCATAACCTACATCCATGTCTTTGCCTTCCACACCCGTCAGTCAGCTTTCTGTTGCTGTGACAGAGTGCCTAAGACAATCGTCTCTTAGGAAGACAAGGTTCACTGGGGGCTCACTGTTTCCAAAGTCTCGGTCATGATTTCTTGGCCCTGTGACCTTTGGATTCTTAGAAAGAGAGCTTATCAGGGTAGGGAATATGGGGCCAGCAAGCTGCTCACCTCATGGCAGCTGGGAAGCAAAGATGGAGAAAGAGGAGATGCCGGAGTCCCCAAGGGCACCCAGTGACCTAATTCCTCCTACTGGACTCCCACAGCTGCTCTCTCCTCTCTCCTTGATCTCATTCTTTAAAAAGAAACAAACAAAAACAAAAAACCAAAATCCTTTGTTCACATGAATGGCCTGCATCTCCTACCCTCAGCTCTCCTTTCCAAATGAGGGACCGTAATCTTTTCCCTCATCAGCCCAGCTGCCTCATTTGCCATTGGTTATCTTTCAGAAACACATCTGATCCTGTGATCCCTCCAAAAGGTTCTTCAGTCTCAGTGGACCAGGACACGGATGACAGATGCAGCACTGAGGTTCTTGATGTCGTATCCGAGCCCCTTATTTGTATCACCAGTGTGTAAAAAACCCACATGCATCTAAAGAAGAAAAAGGATTCCATCGTGAGCTTTCCTCTGCCTTCCCCTTCTCCCACACTGCTTCTTTCCTTCCCACGGCGCCTTTATTTGATAACCTCTTATTTACCTATCAAAGTTCAGTGTCAACATCCCCCACTCTGTGACACTTTCCCCACGTCTACCAGGGAGAGCGTTCACACTCACAGTTTGTAACTGTGGCGCACCAACTGACTGGGGCTCCCACACTCACGCTCTACACTCCAGCAAATCTATAATTATACTGTGATAGAATTAGGTTTTTAAATAGCAAGGCAAATTTTCTACTAGACTATGAGTTTGTATTAGGTGCCAAACTATGTCTTACTAATTTTTGACTGAATTAAATGTACATGCTCTCTAATTTACACATTCTCACTATCATAGATAGGAAGTCTGACCTCTTGAAAAGAAGAAACATTTTGCAAATAGATATTTGGGTAGATAGAAAAGAATTGGCCCAAGACGTACATCCAACAGTAATCAACTAAGCCTGGATTTTAGGCAGAATTAGCATAAATGGGCTCTGTAGTCAGACATTCTAAGTCTAAGTTTGCCAGATGCCATCCAAGGCGTGCATTTAAATTTGAATTTCACATAAACAATGAAGTGTAGTGTATGCCAAAGTATCACAGAAAAGGGCAAGTATTGCAGAGATGTCCTTTGTGTGTGTGTGTGTGTGTGTGTGTGTGTGTGTGTGTGTGTGTGTGTGTGTGTGTGTGTTTTCCATGATCTGTCAACTCTACATACCATCAGCTCTTAGCTCTGCCATTTCCTGGCTGGGCAACCTCAGATGAGTGAATTGAGATCTCTGTAGTGAGTCCCGTCCTTCTGAATGCATAGCTAATAGAAGCACACACCTTACAGAACTGACAATTAAGGAGTCCAGTGTCATCCTTACAACACAATTCCAGCTTTTTTCAAGTCTATCAAATGAACTCAAAACTAACTGGAAATGCAACCATATGTAATCCAGTTTAAATTTTTGGTAATGGTGAACAAAATAACAAATGATGTGAAAGACCATGTTCTCAGGTCAGAAAGCAAAAGTGTCATCTCAGTCACAAAAACAGGAAAGACCTTGATGTTAATCATTTTTACCCATTTATGCACTGCTATCAGTTCTGTTACACTATCATATCAGGAATATTAGATTGGTCTTTAAACCCACTCTCATAGCAAATGCTCAAACCTGTATCATAGGTCAATAGGCAGACGTGACAGAGCCCAGATCGTTAGAGCATGAGTGTATGTGCATTATAGCATCGTTACTGCCTGATCATTGCCCATCCAGTCAAACATAGGCTCAATCAGCTGGACTAAGAAAAACACAGTCAAGGGACCAGTGAGACAGCTGAGCAGGAAAAGGTGCTGGCCACCAAGCCTCAAGACCTGAATTTGACTCCCAGTACCCACATAGTGGAAGGAGAGAGCCTGCAGGTTGTTCCACGACTGTCATACCTGTTCTGTGCCACGTATGTGTGCACACACAGGAAATAATAAATAAACAAATAAATAAATAAATAAATGTAATAAAGCCTAGCCAAGTGGAGAGAGAAATGTGTCAAGTGAGAAACAACTCTGAAAGCTTCTATTAATATACTCTGGTGGGAAATAGCGTCTCTGGCATTACTATTAGGAACACACACACACAGACACACACACGCACACACACAGACACATCTTAAAGCGATAAAGGGCCTGCAGAGAGGAAAGCAAAATATGCTTGCTGAGCAATCATTACCGAACAGGGGGAAGCTGGAAATCAACAAAGAACCAGTCATGAGAAATTTATAAGTTAATATCAGTCACACCTGCAAATTACTACAGTGAGACCCCTGACCAAATCCAGAACACTGTTTAAATGTGTTCGCTGAGATGTTTATATACCCTGGGAGTCACTGAAATGCTATGGATCTACATTTGTCGGTTATCCCAATTAAAGACGCCTGTGACGGCGTGGATGAAGCAAACTTCAGGGTACCACACAGAGCGCCTGGAGGATCTGCAATGCATTCAGTCACATACCTTGTCTTTCGGGATGCAAATGTATTGCTTGTACTTAATTCCCTTAAATCTTTACTTCTTAAAAATGGCAAGACTCGGGCTGGAGAGATGGCTCAGCCGTTAAAGGCTAGGCTCACAACCAAAAATGGCAAGACTCTTAAATGCCTTAAAAAAAAAAACCTCCAACAGGCAACACTCTGGTGGTGCCTTCAGCCATTTTACCAAAGCATGTGTTTGGAGTTGTTGGCAAAAATAACCCATTTGAGCAACAATTTGCACACATGTCACATCTCTTCATCTCCCTTGTTTTCAAGGAAAAGGTCAAAGCCATCAAGCCGACATGCTTAGCCAGAGTTGGAGAGCGGCGTCATTTCACGGCCATGAAGTGGAACTCACAGCAAATGAGGCTAATCACTCAGCAACTAGGAGGGAAAGAGATTATGTGATCATCATTTTCTCACCAATTGAGAATCACTGTGCATAAAAATAGAAATTACTGAGGGGAAATTCAGGCTACTTAGCGAGGAAACAAGAGCACTAAATAAAAGCATCTCTTGGCTGAGGCTTGACTTTCCATTGTAGGCAAAACAGAACACTCTCTGAGATTTGAAAGGAATGAGAGCAAGAAAGAAAATGGCTCCTGAAAACCATCCAGCTGTTTCTTTATTCTCCAAATATGGTTTGTGGCAGACACCCTCAGTAGCCTGGAAGATGCCACTCACCTGGTGTGGCTTACACACTCTTTCTGCTATTGAATGGAAAATAGTTCTATTTCTGCGTATTGGCTGCAAATATAAATGGTGTTGTTCCAAACACGCTTGCAGGAGTACTGTGAAGAGCCACGAGGCCGAGGAGAAGGCAGCGATGTGCACCTGCCTGTTAAAGCCTTCCGCATAGCCTGCTTAACTTTTTCACAGGAGCGTCTAACAGCAAAAGGGCTCTCTGACAAAGCAGGAAGAAAAGGCCTTCCTTTCTCAGTGGTGATGCCTCCAAGAATGCCTAGGCAGAATTAAGTTTCCCGTGGAAGAAATAGACAATAACTCTTAGGAAAATGCTTTTCAATACCAAAATTGCATTCCAAGGATGATAGATTCTGTTAAAGAAAAACCTAGCTGGGCCTTTTGTTGGGTCAAGCACCTTGGTTGGTGCTGGGAGCGTAAAGGTTGGGGGATGGGAGGCTTTCTGAATAAGAGCAAGAAGAAGCCAGCATCGAGCAAGCCTGAGAGGGGATGAGAAAAAGAAGCCCAAGAAGCCAGCAAATGGGGAAGACCAACTAGATGTAGTGTGTTTGCCTGACCAGTGGGAATCCCTATAACGGGCTGGCCAAAAGCAGCTACCAGGGAAGAAATGTTTCACAGATGGCTAAGCTGTGCTCTCTGTGTGGTGTGGCATGGATGGTAACACGCGCCTCCTCTGTGATTCCACGGTCCTCTAAAGACTCTGATCACTAAAGCCCCGTTGATAGAGTATAGCTCTCGGGTATCCCCAAAGGCCCACATGTTAAAAGATAAGCCCCTGCTTCTTGCTACAGAGAACGGGTAGAATCTTAAGAAATACGTCTAGGCCGGATGTGCTGGCACACACCTTTAATCCCAGCACTGGGAAACTGAGGCAGGTGCAACATCTCTGTGAGTTCAAGTCCAGCTTGGTCTTCATAGTGAACCTTCCACGTCTCTCATTCCATCCATGAAAGGAGGAGCCTTCCCTCTCCATGTCCCTCCGCTGGTACACACGCCTCTTTCTTTCTGCCTCATGCTCGTGGATTAAGATGTAAGCTCTCCGCTACCGCTCCAGCATCATGCCTGCCTGCCCGCTGCCATGCTCCCTGCCATGATGGTCATGGACTCTAACCCTTTGGAACCATGAGCCCCAAATTAAACGCCTTCTTTCATACCCTTCCTTGGTCACGGTATTTTGTCATGACAACAGAAAAGTAGCTGAGGCAGTAACTGAGACAGTAGTGATGATAACTTTCAGCCTGAACATCCCGTCTCCACCTGTAGACCTTTAGAATAGAAGCCAGGAGGCTCTGGGTGTGAGGAGAGCTGCCCAGAGGTCTGACGACGGATCAGAAGTTCCCCGTGCTTGGGGCTGAGTGAGCAACACAAGACGGGAGAAACTGCCTGTGTCAGGATTGCCCCTTCATTTGGACTTATCGCCTTGAACTTGTTATCCAGAATTCAAACTGACAATTTCTGGCTTAAAAGAACTAAGACAGCCCTCCAGCTTACTTTATTTACAGCCAGTAGATAATGAAGAAAATCTGCCTCCATTCCTCTCTGTGTGGTGATCATACTTCCAAAAGAGCACATCTCACCTTGGAATTTTTTTTTCTCATGGAAATTAATTACACATAATGTTAATTAAATATCAGCCCAAACAAAGATCAAGTTTAATATTGTGAATAAATATAAAGGAAAACATGCCCAAAGCTTAAGGTAGAGGTGTTTTCACTGGCATAGTGGCCAAGGTGTGTGTGTGTGTGTGTGTGTGTGTGTGTGTGTGTGTGTGTGTGTGTGTGTGTGTGTGCAGCTTAGAGCTCCTGTGTGTGACAATCTGCCAGGACCTCAGTCTGGCCAAGGTTACTAAAAGACATGAAACATGAGACATGAAACATGGAGATGAGCAGGGCAATCTTCAACTTTTAAAAACTCACCAACCTTATAGCAGAGTAACTCCTAGACCTTGAATGACACACAATTTCATTGGCTGACCTTTCAAAAGGGAGATCTAACTAGACACTCTGATATGCATCTCTGAATTATAACGAGCAAGCAGGGGTCCCCAATTCCCCCACCTCCACAACCAGCCATCCGGGTAATCTTGCTAATTAAGATTCTCAGCAATGCTACCTCACTGCCCACACTGTGCGGGCGGGCGGGCTGCTGCAGGGGGCTGGCCCCCTCCCCGACAGGCTACCTGATGTGTTGTCCCCCACAGAGATTCTGGCTTATGATGATTTACAATGTCTTTCTGTAACAGCCGCCCTGTGTTTACTTGGGTGCCTAGAGACAGGGTCTCTTCAGGTGGGTAATCATTCGAATGAGGAAATTCAAGAAATCACTGTAATCTCTACCTTACCTACTGCACAAAATAAATTCCATGTAGATTAAAGACTTAAAGCCGAAATCCAAACCCGCCAAAGACCAGAACAAATGAGCAGGTTTGTTTTCGTGTTCATAACAGTAAAACCTGGCTAAAAAACTAACCTCATCCTTCGCCGATGGGGTAACACAAAAAGTTTTTCTTGTATTAGTTACAAGCTTTCTTTAATTTTAGACAAAAAGAGAGGAAATGTGGTGGTATTGTGTTCCCCAAAATATCGTGTACCTTAATAAACAATAATAATTGTAGTATTCACAGTGGAATAATATGCAACCACTAATTAGCCCTTTAAAGGAAGGGATGTCAACTGACAAAATGGAGCAATGGGTAGTGTCATCCCTTACACCTACATGAAAGAAGGAGAAAACCAAATCCCCCATGCTGTTTTCTGACCTCCAAACATGGCATGAACACACACACACACACACACACATACGCACACGCACACGCACACACACGCATGTACACACATACACACAAGTTAACATTTAGATTTTGCACAGAAAAGCTGCCTGTGACTTGGTGTTAAAACAAAGCCCTGGTGCGTCTAGGGTGGAGACTTCCGGGGACCATCAATCTCTTCACGCCGCGCTATATGCTTTTCAGTACAGTTCCATGTCTGTGACAAAAGAAGGTACAACGCAGTCACATCAGTAAAAGCATTTAACTTGTGAAATCCCACTCATCCCGGGGGAAAGGGAAGTGTCATTTAAACAGTACGATCCTGGTTCGGCTCCTGAGGCGCTAAACCGCAGGCCGGACTACGTGGATCCTGATGCCCACCCTGTCACTTCCTAAGCATGCCTGAAGCCACTAGTCCCCTGGGTGCCCATTTGCTTTCCATACACTGTGTATGGAAACATGCCCTGGTGTCGGAATAATTAATTGTAAGAGCTAACACCTGTAAGTGTTCCCAAAACCAACCAGTGCTACTTCCCTTGTTTGGTGCAATAAGGGGTGGACACATCATCTTTTCTTCATTCGTGGGCTTCAGTTTTTATGCCTCTCCTAGCATGAACATGTTTCTGGGGTCCATGGGATTATGGGATTTAAAGATCTATATTTTCAATACTATATGGAACCTAAACATGAGTCAACAGCTTTTAGCAGTCAGCCAAATAAGCAGTTGTTTGCTTTGATGACCGTGTGCAGGGTGTTATTTTTACTGAAAAATTATGCTGAAAAATATTCACTGCGACACTTTTAAATACGGCCCATGCATACCTAGCTTATGTGGAAGTTAAGGGCATTTCTTTATGGGTACTTTGTCTATTCTCAATTCTTTTTCTTTACACATTGACCACAGACCTTAGTCACAATAGAGGATGTATTTCTTCTTAAAATCTAAATAACTGTTGAGTCTCCATGCTTTGCAGATGACAGATATAATTACAAGGAGTCCTAGACTTTCTGTTTGCCTGGTTTGACCTCTTTTCAGGATAATTTCTCTTGTACGCTTTTATGGTACAAAGGGTTCTGACTTTTTCTGTCCTGAATTATTTTGTATGTTGGCTTGATGAGGGATGGAAGGAATTCCTGGGGAGCAAAAGCCACACAATTATAGTCTCTAGGAGATAGAACACCAGAGTATATCTGGTCCTGGCTGCTCTGTGGCCTGAAGGCCTCTTGGGCTCAGCTTTGACTGGCAGCAGCCACAGAGGTTCAGGTTTGGTAGAGCTCCCAGTGGGCAGGTAAGAGCCACACTCAGAACAAGCAACCAGAATACGGTTGCCACCATGGAGATGCTCACAGTGCCATGGAGCAGCAGCCTAGAAAATGCCATGAGACAAAAGAAAGAAACCTAGTACTGGTGTGTTTTAAGGAGTCCAGGGGGATTTCAAATTGAAATCTACCTTGCTTCCCACTAGAATTCCAGGTACAATTTGGGGTAGAGTGTCAGATTTGGCATTGGATATGGACCTAGGACTGAATATATCCTCTATGTACTCTGTACTAAAACAGTACAGAAAACTCTAAAACTAGCTCAGGGTTCACTTCAGACAACAGGGAAAATGTCCACTGTGTGCAGTAATTATATGCCACAGAGGGGCCCACCAATCCTCAATGATACCAAGGATCCAGTTATCTCAGAAAGCCTTGACATTCAGAATTTGACTGCCAAATAACATTTAGGCAGGAATTATAAAACTATCTAAAAAAAAAAAAATATTCTGAAAGCAGTTTCCTTAATTTTTTTTTTCAAGGAGAAGCCAGTAAAGGAAGTGGCTGGCCAAGGTGGGCTGGCAGATTCAAAAGCACCTCAGTTACATGGGTGGTCAGCTGATCCAAAATAGACATGAACTTTAGTGGACCTAATCCTCAGTCCTAACCCTCAACCTCATCCTTCCTCCAGGCCTTCCAAAGACATGTGTCTTTTAACTGATCTATGTGAAGAGGCCTGTAGAAGGTTATGCCTCATGTTTTTGAATTTTTAGTTTTATTGAATTATTGAAGGGAGGAAGAACACTTCCGTAGAAGAATATGTTATTAGGAATATCCATTTACCTGATGGAGCAGGCTCAAAGCTCTTGAGTATTTCTACTAGTTACTGTATTAGTTACTTTTCAACAGCTGTGAAAAAATACATGACCAAGGTTACTTATAAAGCAAAGTGTTTAATTTGGGGCTGATGGTACTAGAGGGTTAGAGTCCACGAACATTAAAATGGGAGCGTGGAGGCAGGCAGGCAGGAACAGTGCTGGAGCAGTAGCTGAGAACTTACATCCTGATCCAACGGGAAGAGGCAGAGAGAGATAACTGGGAATGGTGTGAGCTTTTTGAAACCTCAGAGCCCACCACCAGTGACACACCTCCAACAAGGCCATGCCTCCCAATCCTTCCCAAACAATGCCACCAACAGGGGACCCATCATTCAAACATGGGGCCCGTGGGGGCCCTTCTCATTCAAACCACCACAGTCGGGCACAGAAGGCAGGTTCCTCCTGGACTGACTAGTTTGGCTGTTGCTGCTGCAGTTGTTCTAAAGGTGTAGTAAAGCCAACCAAAGGTTCCCAGCCAGGCATTTGGAATCTGCAATGTCAGAACTGACTAGCCGTTGACTCCACTTCCCACTCTCGGTAAACATCAATAAGGAGAATAACCAGGGTGCTCACCCTCAGCAGAGGTTCCGCCTCTTGAAGTCTTTGGTTTTAAACATTCAAAAGTCAAGACTCGGGTATCTTTCTTGAACACTGCCTAGAAAACCAGCGTGTGCAAGTTCACTGTTCATGTGAAGACAGAATCTTTCACCGGTAGCTTCTTTCCAAGAAAAAAAGGCAAGTGCTAGGCTGAGTTATACAATTAGGACAGTCTCTCTGTGCTTATCTATAGCAAAACATGCTACAACTTAAAGCTGTGCTGTACACACAGGCACAAGAAACCTTGCCCTGCAAACCTTGGTTAGCTCTCAGAACGGCCACTGTGGATTCATCGTGGCTCGGGGGAGCAGAGGGAGAAAGATGCTGTGGTTTGTGTCTGAAATGGCCGCCACATGCTCATCTGTCTGAACATCTGGCTCTCGGTTAGTGGGCCTGTTTTAGAAAGCGATGGAACCTTTGGGACATGAAGCCTAGGTGACAGAAGAAGGTCATGTTGGGTGGGTCTTGAAAGTTACCCTCGCTCTAATTTCACCCTTCATCCTCTATGCCCCCCTGCATCCGTGAAGCCTCTCTACCACGCCTTCTCCTCCACAGTGAACTGAACTCCCTCTGTACCCACGAGCCAGAATCAACCCCTCCTCCCCTCCATTGCTTCTGCCAGCTGTCTTTTCACAACAGCGAAAAGAATATAGAATACAAGACAAAAGGCTAGTGTCAGCCTGGGCCGATAAGGAGACCCAAGATGCTTATCTATTATCCCCACAGCTCTTCCTTCCATAGCGACCCAGCCAGAGTACCAAGTCCATCTGCACATCCAAGACTACCTGTTGCCTCTTCAGGTGTTTCCTTAATGCTTTCCTCCTTTCAAACAGTTGTAGCAACCTATTTCTCCCATATTAAAATATGTGGAGAAAAGCCAGATATGGGCATAATCTTGAAATAGGTCAAGGTACTTGCATGGTCTTCATTTGTAAAAGATTAGTATTATTTATTTGGGCAGGGGTAGGAAGGTCTCATGCCACAGTGACCTTGTCAGGGTAGGAAGGTCTCATGCCACAGTGACCATGTCCAAGTCAGAGGACAATTTGTAGGAATCAGTTCTTTCCTTCCACCATGCGGGTCCTGGTGGAGGGTAAGGTATCCAACATTATCCAGTGTTGAATTTAACAGAAATGACCCATTTTGCTGGCTCTCTGCTCAGGAAAGTCATCTGTCTGTGAGGATGAGGTAAGGAGTTGGAACAGAAGGTCCAGCAGGAGTGTAAAGATGTGAACAGCCAGCCAACCTTGAATCATTTAAAGGGGGAACCAGCCATGTTTTCAAAGACTTCTATGTTAGTCAGTCCTCAAAGCTGGAGGGAGAGATCCATCCAGAGTACCTGGGTTTATCCTCTATTTAATGATGCAGGGTTTAAGCCTATCAAAGCCAGCGGACTGGATGCTACACAGAGGGTTGTCAGTAAAGTTCCTGCTGCTGGGTAAATGTGAAAACCAGAGTTCAGATCTCCAGCACCCACATAAAAGCCAGGTACAGCAGTAACCCTAGAACTTGGGGAAGGGTACAAACAGGAGGACCTCTAAAACTCACTGACCACACAGCCTAGCTGAATCCACAGGCTCCAGGTTCAGTGAGGGACCCTGTCTCTAAAGCAGGTCAGGGGGCCAAGCAAAGGATGGCTCAGTGGGTAAAACTGTTTCCATACCTGATGGCCTGAGTTTGATTCCAGAACTCACATGGTGGAAGGAAATAACCAACTTCAGCAATTTTTCCTCTAACTTTCACAAACACACACACACACACACACACACACACACACACACACACACACACTCACACACACTGTGGCAAACATGTGTACATATATATGCAGAAACACACACACACACAAAAGTAATCATTTTAAAAATTATTAAGAAGATATTGAAAATTGACCTTTGGCCTGCACATTATCCCACCGAATCCAAACATGGAAGATTTCTAGGACTTCCCTCCTCGGTTATGAACATGACACATTGGCCCTTCTTCCGATCTCTCCCACAGCCAATTTATACTTCAAGGTGTTGCTGGGGGCCTCATCAGCCTCTCCCTCATAGTGTCAGTGGGTTTTTCCATAATATACAACATAAAGTCCAGAAATGTGAACCCAACCCATAACCTCAGCTTCATTTCAAGCAGGAGCCCGCATTATCACAAGCCTGCACCCCATCTTTGTCCCCAGCAAAGCTGCTAACCACTAAGCTCTCCAACTACTAGAACCTTCCCCTCCAAGGCAGTCAGGCTTGACAGTCATGTGGTGATATTTTATTTGTGCTGAAATGTGACATTTTATTTGTGCGTTAATAAACAAAGCTTGTCTGGAGATCAGAGGGGAAAGGCCAGCCATTTTTAGTAAACAAGAAGTCAGGCACTCACCCTTAATCCCTTAGCAGGCAGGATCTCTGTGTGTTCAAAGCCACCCTAAGGGAACAGAGCCAAGTGTGGTGACATACACCTTTAATCCCAGTACCAACCATAGAGCCCTGGAGGTCTGTACAAACAGACAGACAGTGGCAGAGTTCAGAAAGAGGAAGTGAGGTAGCTGGACTAAGAGAGCCAACGAGAAGGCAGAACAGCAAGGCAATAAAGGCGTGGGTAAGAGGAAGTAACTCCATTTGGAAGTTGCGGAGTTGGTGAGGCTGGCTGGTGGCTTTCCCTGTTTCCCCTATATTCGGCCCTGTGTTTTTTATTTAATAAGACCATTTAGAAATTCCTTCACACAGTCCCCTCCTGAATGGCTCTAAAATTGTAAATTTAGAAGAAAGACATATGCATTGTTAGAAAACAGAGACAGGCCTGGTGAATGATGAACATCACTGGGTGTTATCGTACTACCTGCTACTAGCTGAAGTAATAACTGAATATCTACTGTGTAGACAGAATCACATCTGATCTGGATGTAGAGGAAGTAGAAACTGTCTAAGATATTAAAATGAAACAGGGAACAGGGTAGAATAGAAGAGAGACAGAGACAGAGAGAGAGAATATCTCTCATACACTGGTTCTGTGTCTGGCATGTTCTACAGACAGCCCCTTTATCATGTGACAAATGTATATCCTGAAGGGTTGGCTCAACCCTTTTCTGGAACTTGTGTAAACCAGGTTGGCCTCACACTTTCAGCAAGCCTCCTGCCTCTGCCATCTAAGTGCTGGGATTGTAAGTGTGCAACTTAAGTTTATCACACTGCACCTTGTGAATGCATCTAGGGAAGATCTGACAACAAACCCCCATTAAAGGATAGCTGCCTCTTTTTCATCTGTGGGTCTTGAACTGGGAACCACGGTGACGGTGCCTAGGCCCCGACACAAAATAGACTCTTCAAACAATTGTACTTTATAGAGCTTTTCCTAAGCCAGAAAAACCCAAGTGGCTCCAGGGTCTGCAGCTCCACTGGATGAAAGCTTTCTCCTTTTCCAAACACTCCTTTTGACTTAGAGCATTTTCCCAGGTCATGTTTTAAATATAATCACAGGTATAACTCATCTTAATGGGGCAGGTTACACAATAAGCAAGTTCTATTAGAAACCAAAGCAAATTAGAAGAATCATTTGCAATAGCCTGTGCTCCCGTGGAACCTGCTGAAGTTATTTAGCCTGCCTTTCTTACTAAACATCCTGCCACTTTCAAAGCGTTTCAAAGAATCAATTAGCTAATCCCTGAAATACCTCAAAGGGTTTAGCAAATGGTCTCATAACATTTTAGAGATAAATTTTAAAAAGACAGAAAAAAGAATGGTGAGCCTGAGAAGCAGCTGGCTTACCCAGTGATGCAGGACACCTGAGCAGCCCGCAGCCGAAGCTGAGGCTTAAGATACAAACAAAAGAGTTCTCCTCCACCGGGGACTCCTGCTTCTATCACTCACTATTCGAAGAAGATTCATCTGAAAACTCCAGAATTAATGTTAGATTTCCAGAGCAACTGTGACCAGCCACTCACGGAAATAAAATATCATTTAAGATGTTTGTGGGGTACGGGAGGATCCCCCAAAGTTGAAACACTAGGGACAGCACCACGAAAGGTAGAGGAGCTAAAGACGGCTACTTTGGAACTGCTCAGCACTGACGAGTGAGTGAGGCACTCAGTGTGAATGGGAAACTCACACATGTTCTCGCGACAATAGCATAGTATTGGGCAACAGGGTGGGCGGTATCATCCCCATTCTAAATCTGAGAGCCCTGATGCCCGGGTTGGTTAAATGATCTCTGCTCCCACTTAACAAGCGACAACCCTGTGTTCAAACCTAGATGAGTCCTCTTCCAAATGGAAGATGATCACTGGGCTAACCTGCCCTGTAAGACAAGAATGCATGGGGTGAGCTTTCTCTGCCAGAGCCCTGAAAGAAACAGCTAGCGAATGCACCTGAGTCACTGAAGGGCAACTGTATCAAGGGTTTCTCTACAGTGATAGGGCACAGAGCTGAACTGTGTCGCTGGGGGTGGGAGCATGGAGGACGAGACTTAGAAGGCAGCTTCTCATGTTTCTTAGTGACTTAAAGGTTGACAACAGAGGGTCTACCTAACCCCTGTTAGAAAGGAGCACAGTAACAAGAACTAGAGGAGAGAAAAACAAGCACAACACATCAAACTATGGACAAAGAAGGGATTGTTTGCATCAGACCATCAGCCCGGGGATCTACCCATCCCCTGAGTTTAGTCGACAGCTACTGCGCAGAGAACAAACAGCTACACCTATCAGTTCTTCCAACTTTCACTCTGCTAAATCTCTGTGCAACGAGGAGTGACTGTACCATTAAAGACTAAGTGGACATTGAAAGGAAAGCCTATTATGAAACAATACTGAAATTAAGATGAAGTGCAGACATCAGCGGCAGCCCCATTCCTCCCCTAAAACAACCCTCGCTATTCAAAGAGCTTTTGCTGCCTTGAACAAAGTGTGCATCCTGCTGAGAGAGCACAACTCAGTTTAAAGGTAAAAAGATGATGGTGTGCTGCACACCATGGTGGGGACATGTTCCCCCATTATTCTTTGTCATTGTTCTGATCGATGACTACATTAAAAACTCAGAGAAAGTAACTGAATCCCCTAGATTGCCGTCACGGGTGAACTTGGCTAAAGAATGTCTGAGCTATAGCCGGGTCTTGACATTCTCACCATACACATCACGGTAGGAACGGAGCTAACTGATCAGCAAGTAGTGATGGCTAGAGCTGCGATTGACCATACAGAAGAACAAAGCCCACGGCCAAGTCCACAGGCTGTTCCAGAGTTTTGTCTCATGGTTGGCTATAGGCTGAGCTTAAGGTAATGCTGGGGCAACAGAGACCATCTCAGCTAACCAGAGCTACAAGGAAGGAAGCATTGCTCTGGCCCAGATACTTCCCACTACAGGGCAACGAGTGTGGTGGTCCAGAGACGAAGGAAGAGGTGGTGGGGGTGTGGGGAGGGGGAGGGGGTTGCTTTTCTTTTTCAGCAGAGTTTTAAACCTTTTAGGCCAAAACTTACTTCTTGTAGCAAATGGCACTCCTGTGGATGGCCCATATTCAGGAAGTTGTGGGCAACACAAATTGGGATTATTTTTTTTTTTAAAGGACAGCATAACCAAGGCAATTCATAAAGTAAAGCATTTAACTAGGGGCTTGCTTACAGTTTTAGAGGGTTTGTTCATGACCTCATGGTGGGAAGCAGACAGGCATGGCACTGGAGCAGTAGTTAAGAACTTTACATCATAAACTGCAAGCAGCAGGCAGACAGGGAGAGATTGGGTCTGGCTTTGAAACCTCAAAGCCCACCCTCAGTGACACACCTTCTCCCACAAGGCCACACCTCCTAATCCTTCCCAAATAGTTCCATTAACTGGGGATCAAACATTCAAACTTATGAGCCTATGGAAGCCATTACTATTCAAACCTCTACAGTTGCCTAAACATGACTGACATAATGAAAACACTAACGGACATGCCATCATGGACAAGGTAAGGTTCCATGTTTAATGAAGAGTTACAGGCAATCAACAGCTGCAGAGACAGGAGAACCAGCTTTCTCCAATGATGAGCTCCCTAGTAGCATACTCTATGACTACCCAAGTAGTCAACACAGGTACATACAAGTAACACTACTTGGACTCGTGTGTGTGTGTGTGTGTGTGTGTGTGTGTGTGTGTGTGTGTGTACCAATAATAATTACAGAGGAGGTCATGAATTTAAGAGGGAGACAGAAGACATAGGAGGACTTGGAGGGGGCAGAGGAAGCATGTAAATGATGTAGATACAGTACTTGGTAGGAAAGTCTCAAAAAAAAAACCCTTTCATATATTAAAAAAAAAAAGTATCTTTTCTTCCTTTTGTTAAAAATAGGTTTTCCCATATGATACATCCTGATTACAGCTTCCCCTCCCTCTACTCCAGTTCTTCCCCACCTCCCCTCCCCTCCAGATCCACTCCCTTTCTGTCTCTCATTAGAAAAGAACAGGCTTCTAAGAGACAACAACCAAACATGACACAATAAAATACAAGATAGAGCAAACACCGTCATATCAAAGTTGGATAAGGCAATCCAACGGGAAGAAAAGAATCCCAAGAGTAGGTACAAGAATCAGAGATCCACTCATTTTCATACTCAAGAGTCCCATAAAAAAAATACTAAGCAAAAAGCTATAATATATACACAGGGGACCTGGCTGACAAAAACACCCACACGTGCCCACATGGAGCTTTTACCCCCACATTCTAATGTCTTTGGTGCAGGAAGGTACTCTTCAGGCTCCCAAAAGAGAAATGTAAACACCAACTCAGCCATAAAACCTCTGACCTACAACGTTCCCTGCCTACAAAATATGCTAGGGCAGTGGTAGCACAGAACAGAACTTGTAGGAGTGGCCAACCCATGTCTGATTTGACTTAAGGCTCAGTCCACAAGATGGAACCCATTCCTGACACTGTTTAGGTAACCAAGAACCAGAGACTAGTTGGCTCAGAGACCTGGAGTAAAACTAAAACTTAGTGGTCTAAAAAAAAAAAAAAGTATCAATAAAATGACCCTTACTGATATTCTGCTCTACTCATAGAACAGTGCCGTATCCAGTCATCATCAGAGAAGCTTCCTCCAGCAGCAGATAGGATGCAGAGACCCACAGCCAGACAATGTGCGGAGAGAGAGAGTCTAAATGGGATGTCTCCATCAAATCCCTCCCCTCAGAGCCAGAGTCGGGAGAGGACACCAGGAGAACAAGGTCGTCTGACTCTCTAAGCCAGGCACAGATGCACTCACAGACTGAAGCAGGAAGCGCTGACGCAGGGCCGACGCAAGGCTGACGCAAGGCCGACGCAGGCCCGACGTGGGGCCGTACCACGTCGTCTGTGTACATGAAATAAAAGTATCTTATTGAGCACTTGGAATGCATAAATGGGCTCTTGCTGGTGAAAACAATGTACTCTAGAGATCACGCCTTGATCAAAACCATTCTCACATCCCTTAAGTTCACGTGAACACAGTAGCACTTACGAAAGCCGATATGCGTAAGGATGAGGCTCACACCAGCGTGCCTTTCCCCTTCATGAACAGAATGCAAGCAGAACAAGGGAGGGAACTGATGGGGACAGGCAGATTCACTGCAGCACAGAGAAGACATGCTGATTTCCTCCGGAAAGTAGAAGTTCTTGCACGTATCACTGTTAATTTTTTAAATTTATTCATTCATTTACTTGGTAATAAAAACTATCACGTGAAACATGGTATCTTAAAATATATGTATATCCATTATAATATAGGTAAATCTGGAGAATTAGCATATGGAATTGTCAATTTTTAAGGTCTTGAAATGTTACATCAAGTGGCCATTGTTTACCATAAAGCTTACAGCATTCTAAAAGTAACAGTTTAAAGGGAGGTGCATGATGATCAGCCCATTTCTCCTCAACATGACATCAGCATGCCCGGCCTCAGCACCAGATGTCTCTCGTGTGTCCCGCTGCTCTGTCCTCGGCACTGCACTGGAGTAATTCACCTTAAACGACCAGGTCTATCTCACGGTAGTTTTCATGTGGTAGCTTGCAGAAAAACTCTGACGATAAATACACACCCCGTAGTGCTTCTACATTATATTTTCAAAAGATAACTGTCTCCTGGGATTTTTTTAAAAAATTATTTCCACTTAAATCCTTTTTAAGTTTTATAAAAGCCCCCATTTTAAACAACAGGAGGGGTTTTGTCCGATACTCTACCTCACATACCTCCATGAATTATTTTTAGTATAGCATATTTACTATTGAGACAGTATGTCCATTTTTCATAAAGTCTCTAGTTAATTGCATTTCGAAACTCCATACTGAGCCACGAGGAAGAAGACATTACAAATCACTGGGCAATAACATTGACAACTGCTGGGGCCCTCCTACGATATTAGCCGCCGAAGACCAAGCAGCCAATCATACAGACCGAGTGAGGGTCGCTTTGCATAATGAAATGAAACTGCTGTGTTAGGAAGATAGGCAACCCTGACCCAGATTCATACAGTAGAGTAGCTGCCCTAGATGTCTGTCAAGATTGTGCATCAGAGTGTACTCTTAATCAGTGAGCAATCAAAACAAATATTTCACTTCTCTTCATAAAGCCATGCCGTGTGATTGCATCTGACACATTTGGGGAAGGTAATCCCTTACAGTTCACTTCTTCCTGTTCCAAATGGGGGCTGGGCGGCCTGAAGCCAGAGCCTCCTCTCTACCATAAGTAGAAAGACACTGGGCATTTCAGAGGATCTAGTGAAGTCATGTTTTCTTCCTGGAAATAAGAATTTCAGTAACAGTGATCCTTTGCCTAAACAGGATGTTCAAAGTCAGTGTGTGTGTGGGGGGGGTGTCTCCCAAATCAGACATGGTGGGAAATTAAGGTGAGATTCTTTTCAACAGAAACAAAGGCATCCGTGTGGTTGTTTCCATCTTTTTGGCAATCACAGGAAAAAAGGGGCAGGGCAAACACTCCAATCACTAATTAGTTTGGAAATGGTTGAGTAATTTTTCGTGCATTTGCTCATGGAGCATGTTTCATGGTGTGTACAGCCAGACTGCCCAGGGTTCCTGACTCTACCTCTTCCTAAGCTGGGAGACGCTCACAAATCACTGGTTCATCTGGGCCTCCATTTTCTCAAATGCTCAGTTTCAGACATGCTGATAACACCAGTGACTACTTCACAGAGCTGATGAAGGGGTTACACAACGTAAACAAGTCAAGCCTTTATAAGAATGATTTGAACATACTAACCATTCACTCAACAAAGGACACTGTTAATAATTAAATAATTCAATTAAGTCTGCTTAGGTCCAATAACTGATTGGATGCGTGTCCTTGGCAAAGTCATGCTCAAAGTAGGATAATATGAAAAAGTAACCCCGTGAATCCTAATTCTATGTACTTATACATACTTGCCTAGGATGATGATGATGATGATGATGATGATGATGATGATGATGTACAAAGACACACAGCAACTTTTTACCACTAGTTTCTTAGGGATGGGTTCAGCCGGAGAAGTGAAACAGAAGAGAAAATAAGCATGTGTGGTGGGACCTGAACATGTGACTGTTTAAAGCCGGAGCTGCCGAGCCTTGGACCTGGCAATGGGAACCAGAACAGGGTTGGGAAGAAAGAAAGGCTGTTGGAGGCTGGGCGTGACTAGGTACCTCCTTCCCACCTGCCCTTTGACTCTAGACTGCCAGCTCCTAGAGAACACTGGCTGTGTGGGGAACTTCAGCTGTGTTGGTGGTCACAGATGATTCGTTAATGGATGATTCTGTCCCCAAAGGCATGTGCTTCTGGTGTGTCAGTGAGGACTGATCATATGGCAAAGACTTAAGCAATGGAATTGTCCTTCCCCTTCACACTGTAGCTCCAGTATAGATCAGCACAGCTCCATGCTGGACCCCGTGGAGGACCCAGGGGGAAGGGCCCCAACCTCCATCTGGAACAGAGCTGAACTCATGGCAGGGGGAAAGAGAGTGGAGAGCTCCGTGTCGGCTGTTAGGTTGTCTGGCTCGTCTCTTCTGATCACATTCCTTTACCAGAGACAGGCATGTGAGTGTGTGTGCACTCAGCAGTGTGTGCTGTGTGAGTGTGTGTGCACTCAGCAGTGTGCTGTGTGAGTGTGTCTGCACTCAGCAGTGTGTGCTGTGTGAGTGTGTCTGCACTCAGCAGTGTGTGTGAGAGTGTGTCTGCACTCAGCAGTGTGTGTGTGAGTGTGTCTGCACTCAGCAGTGTGTATGTGAGTGTGTCTGCACTCAGCAGTGTGTGTGAGAGTGTGTGTGCACTCAGCAGTGTGTGTGTGAGTGTGTCTGCACTCAGCAGTGTGTGTGTGAGTGTGTGTGCACTCAGCAGTGTGTGCTGTGTGAGTGTGTGTGCACTCAGCAGTGTGTGCTGTGTGAGTGTGTGTGCACTCAGCAGTGTGTGTGTGTGTGTGCACTCAGCAGTGTGCTGTGTGAGTGTGTCTGCACTCAGCAGTGTGTGCTGTGTGAGTGTGTCTGCACTCAGCAGTGTGCTGTGTGAGTGTGTCTGCACTCAGCAGTGTGTGTGTGAGTGTGTGTGCACTCAGCAGTGTGTGCTGTGTGAGTGTGTGTGCACTCAGCAGTGTGTGCTGTGTGAGTGTGTGTGCACTCAGCAGTGTGTGCTGTGTGAGTGTGTCTGCACTCAGCAGTGTGTGCTATGTGAGTGTGTGTGCACTCAGCAGTGTGTGTGTGTGTGCACTCAGCAGTGTGTGCTATGTGAGTGTGTGTGCACTCAGCAGTGTGTGTTATGTGAGTGTGTGTGCACTCAGCAGTGTGTGTGTGAGTGTGTGTGCACTCAGCAGTGTGTGCTGTGTGAGTGTGTCTGCACTCAGCAGTGTGTGTGTGAGTGTGTCTGCACTCAGCAGTGTGCTATGTGAGTGTGTCTGCACTCAGCAGTGTGTGTGTGAGTGTGTCTGCACTCAGCAGTGTGTGTGTGAGTGTGTGTGCACTCAGCAGTGTGTGCTGTGTGAGTGTGTGTGCACTCAGCAGTGTGTGCTGTGTGAGTGTGTCTGCACTCAGCAGTGTGTGCTATGTGAGTGTGTGTGCACTCAGCAGTGTGTGCTGTGTGAGTGTGTGTGCACTCAGCAGTGTGTGCTGTGTGAGTGTGTGTGCACTCAGCAGTGTGTGCTGTGTGAGTGTGTGTGCACTCAGCAGTGTGTGCTGTGTGAGTGTGTCTGCACTCAGCAGTGTGTGTGTGAGTGTGTCTGCACTCAGCAGTGTGTGCTGTGTGAGTGTGTGTGCACTCAGCAGTGTGCTATGTGAGTGTGTCTGCACTCAGCAGTGTGCTATGTGAGTGTGTCTGCACTCAGCAGTGTGTGCTATGTGAGTGTGTGTGCACTCAGCAGTGTGTGCTGTGTGAGTGTGTGTGCACTCAGCAGTGTGTGCTGTGTGAGTGTGTGTGCACTCAGCAGTGTGTGTGTGTGTGTGCACTCAGCAGTGTGCTGTGTGAGTGTGTCTGCACTCAGCAGTGTGTGCTGTGTGAGTGTGTCTGCACTCAGCAGTGTGCTGTGTGAGTGTGTCTGCACTCAGCAGTGTGTGTGTGAGTGTGTCTGCACTCAGCAGTGTGTGCTGTGTGAGTGTGTGTGCACTCAGCAGTGTGTGCTGTGTGAGTGTGTGTGCACTCAGCAGTGTGTGCTGTGTGAGTGTGTGTGCACTCAGCAGTGTGTCCTATGTGAGTGTGTGTGCACTCAGCAGTGTGCTATGTGAGTGTGTCTGCACTCAGCAGTGTGTGCTGTGTGAGTGTGTCTGCACTCAGCAGTGTGTGTGAGAGTGTGTCTGCACTCAGCAGTGTGTGTGTGAGTGTGTCTGCACTCAGCAGTGTGTGCTGTGTGAGTGTGTCTGCACTCAGCAGTGTGTGCTGTGTGAGTGTGTCTGCACTCAGCAGTGTGTGCTGTCTTCCATCCCGGAAGGTTCCAGTGTGAGTAGAAAAAGAGGCAGCCAGCCACACTGTGCTTTCCCAGTCCATTGCTCTCTTCACACAGCTTCTCCCTTTGCTTCCTGAGCACTGGCCCACAATCCACCACTGAACCCCTTGAGCTAGATGCATTTGAGAATTCTCAAGTCCATCACCACACATTAGGTAATCATCTACATGAGATCTGGGTAGCACCTGTATTAAACACTTCTGTAGCAAAACATAAATAGCCAGATGAAATGAGATAAAAATGGAAATTGCCTCACCTCGGTTTAGGACTAGTATTTCCACTAAACAAATTTGCATCATGCTTATGAAAAATAATAAGGATTTTCCAGAGCTGTTTTAAACTGGAGTTGTAAATATTTTGGAGAGTTAGCTATTAAGGAAATCCACTTTCAAGTCCCTTCTAGCAGAAATGAAACAAAACTCAAAATACAGAGAACCTTAAAAAATAAAGTAACATGTTCAGCAGATCCATTAAACGTTCCCTCTACTTCTTGCCATGTACATAAAATTATATCAAAATTTAAACTCAACCGCCCAGTATAAAGCATCAAAAACTGGGAAAAGTGGGGAGGAAATCAAACCAAATTTGAACATGCTTCAGATCTCTCCACATTGTAGCTTTGACCTATATTTACATTAAAGATGATTGTTCATTTCAATAATCTCTAGGTAACTAAAATTTCAATATGCATTCAGGAGTTTGGACAAATAAAACCCGACATGCTAGAGAAATAATCTTGAACAAATATCAAAACAAGACAAAATTGCCTGAAAAGTAAATACATTGCGCCAACCCCTGCTACCCGGCAATCCAAAGCAAGAAAACTGTTTGAAGTTCTAAACTTCAGAAGGACTGTGGCAGTCACTGTTCCAGGAAGGGGTTGTGAAAAGGAGTATCTGTTGTGGTCAAAAGACCTGGATATCACTGTCCTCTCTGCCACATGCTTGTTGTGTGAGATCTAGCAACAAAGGGCATTCATCTCTTCCATGTGAGTTGGCTAGCAATCTTACATCTGCATCATGAAATCGCTGAGACTCATGTAAGAAAACCCTTCCATGCTCAGAGCTGTGCACAGGTGTTAGCACTTCTGATACGGCCGCTCCTTTTCCACCTGTCTTTCCTCCACGTGGACATACAGAGACCGCTTCAAAAGTTCACTGGGCTTTTCCCATATCAAGGCACATTCTGTTCTTTTTAAACCCCCAAGATAAAAGACTTTTTTTTAAAGAGGATGATTTATTTCGGTTCGTGGTTTCAAAGGCTTCAGTCCATGTTCACGTGGTTTTATTGCTTTGGGTCTTCAGTGAGAACACTGTGGCTAAGTGACGCTGCTCATTTCATGGTGGCCAGGAAGTAGAGACAGAGGAAAAGGATCCCAGTGTCTCTTGCAAAAGAACTTCTTCTGTTGCCTCACTCCCTGTCACTAGATTCCAGCTCCCAAATGCTGCAGGCCTCCCCAGAGTACCATAAGCCTTAAGACATGGTCTTTGTGAGACATTTCATACATAAGCCATAACCATAGGCAATACTTCTTGGTAATTACGGGAATTACTGTGAACTAAGAAAGAACAGACACAGATTTCATGTTTTTATTCTAAACATTTTCCCTCTAGGTTCAAACTGAAAATGTATACATCTTTTTCAGTGAAAGCAGCTTCATTTCCTTGTTTAACCAGGATTTTGCTGGACACCTATTTCATAAGAAACACAGGTGTGAGCAAATCTGTGTATTGCCTCCCCACTCAGGGCTAAGTCTGAGTAAGTTCTAGATTCTGGTAGATGCAGATTCTGAAGATGCAGGCCTCTGACAAGATAATTCCAGCAACTGAGGTGAAGACTAGTGAGCAAGGCTGCATGAAGCCGACAGTCTTCTGAAAGGTGCACCCCAGAGAGGTCAGATAAGGCTGGGGGGCAGGGGGCGGGGGGCGACCTGTTAGGTCTGACAACTCTAGACAGACATGATGCACAGTCCAGAGTTATCAGAGAGACTCAGAAAAATATTCAGGAATCAACAGACAGTGCCCTCGGAGTTCCTCAGCTCCCTGCTCCTCTCCTTCGCCCAGTTAAGTCTGAACGGTCCCGCCAGAGCCCGTGGAGATGTGTAAGAGCACCTCAGTCCTGAGGTCTGCAGGAAGATCCAGCCAGATGCAGGGCAGAGCTGCTGGGCTCTCTGTGAGGTCAGGATGGCAGGTGTTCAAGTCCTCTGGGCCTTGTAGTCAGACAGGAAAACCTTGAAGTGGGAACAAATGAGCCACAAGCCCCTGGGTCTGCTCATGAGGACCACGGGCAGTACGACAGAACAACAGCTCTTGGAATGAAGGATGCTCACATATCCCCAATGCCAGAGCAACATTAAAAATTCCTGGGATGAATCCACTGTGTTTTTCAAGATGTCCTGTAAGTATATCACAGACAGTTAAGCCGCTACTAAATAAAGTGGAGGATGCATTTTCAGCACTGTGCTTTATCAGCAGCCACTTGCTAGGGATGGTAATAACATAGTTATGTACTCCTCTTCTTGGTTGTGGGGAGAGCGAATCCATCAGAGCAGGGAAACATGCTTAGATACTTCTTAGAATGCCACCATGTGGGTGGGAAGGCATGAAGGGGGGGTCAAGGTACGAGGTTTCACTTGGTGCACTGAGATTCGGGGGGCAGCTGCATGTGCATTTGGCACCACCGTTCTACAGAAGGCCTGCGCTGCCACACTGGCAGAAGGGCTGGCTCGTTGAGAGCTCAGGAGCCCTACAGAACAGCAGATGAGTCTGGCTGGAGTTCATAGTCCACTGTCTATAAAACAGCCAGCTTCCCTGTACAGCCTTGTTCAAGGTCAATATTACACTCTAAAGGCCCTCCCAGAGAAGAGTCAGGAAGACAATTCCCTTGTGAGAGACCCTCCGCTGCTTCAGCCACTTTCATTTCCTTCCCAAGTGAGATGCTCCCACGAACCGAGGGGTCCTCACCCGCTCTCATTGAAGCTCACCATCTTTCTGACATGAATGGTAACAAACTGACAACTTCTGATAGCAAACCACGCCTTCCGTTCACCATCACAGTTAAGGGATGCTTTGTCCCTTCCGTCCACAGTATTCTGAGTCTAGCTACTGCTGTCATAATGCTTGCTCAGAGGGGTCGGAGTGGGCTTATCTCAGATAATGTGCACTGCAGAGCCTGGCGTTCCCAACCTTGGAGACAAGACGTAGAGCCCAGGCCTCCGTACACAACAAGTACCTAAGATCTCCCCACCTCAGGTGCAAAATTCTTCTGTTAACACCAGTGAATAGAGAGTCTGGAGTGAAATGCTGGTGCCTGACATTTACAAAGCACGGAAAATGCCAAAAAAAAAAAAAAAACAGTATAGATTCAAAACCATGGAAAACACCAATGCGAGCTTGTGCTAGCCCTGGTTGGACGGCCTATGCTATAAACGCCCTTCAGTTTGGTATTCACCTTGAACTTCTCAAATTAGCCACAAGAAGCTCTAAATGTTTTATGTGAATTCTGATTCGCAAATGACAGAATGAACTCGACATCTTATGCATGACTGACAAGGATTGTGTTATGCCTACCCCTAAATGTCACCCCGTTGGGGTTTACACCTCATCTTCTTAAACATGCCCTTTATTTGAGCAGCACACATGCGCTAGATTCATGCGCCAAGGCAATATGCCTTGTGTAATGCAATGCTTGATGTACACTTGATTTTAAAGTTGGTGAAACTTAAGGCACGAGCCACCCCTGCCATGTCTGCGACTTCAATCCCTCTTTGGGGCCCAAGTTTATTTTTGCACACCTACAGATGTTTTCTACTTTTCTCCTCCACAGCGTGACTATTACGAGGTTATCTGGAACAAAAAATGGAGTCTCCCTGCAAAAACTAAAGGCAAAATGCAAACAGATAAGAAGGTGGAGAAGTGAGTGAAAAAAGGGGTGGCATGCGCTAAGCAACGGGACACCGCTCTCCTCGCCGTCTCTTCCAGGAAGGACTTTGCTACTTACTGCTCTTGTGCATCATTCAGCTGCATCTTCTTCCATCCACCAGGCCCACCTTTTCCTTTCACTTGTCCAATGACATGACGTCCACAGGGGTCCTCCCAACCCCAGGGATCAGGATGAGAGGAACTGGAAGAAAGGAACTCATCTCCCAGGGACCCAGCTAGGGCTCCCAAGCACACATGGCAGTCAGCCCTCCACCTCCTCAGAGAGGAGACCACTACAGGAGAAGAGAGGCCCGCTACCCCTCACTGGGGCCACCCTAGCCCATGTCACTGCTGAGCTCTGGTTTCATCACCCCGCCCCACCCCACCCCACTGGGCGAAGGACTAGTAGTAGTTCAGTGTCTTTTCTAGCTGCCTCAGCTCGGCAGCTGGGAACATTGTAAGTAGTACTGACTGATGTACTAGTGATGCTGGAACACAGAGCCCAGGAGAACAGGGAATTAACAGTGGAGTAGATGGGGCAGACAGAAAAAAACGGTCCATTCAGAAGATCTGATGGAAGATTTTTCTGAAGGAAAAGTCACCAGTAGAGTCTTGAAGGGTGAGCAGGGTTTCCCCCACTGAATGATGAAACAGAGAAGGAGATGACCAAGAAGCATGATCAAAGGTAGCATGGCTGGGATCTGGGGCAAGGGCAGTTGGCAGTCAGCATTGCTGGACTACACAGTGTAAACCTGGAGAGGGGCTGGATGAAGCTGGAGGCCATGCAGAGGCCAAGGTGTAAAGGGTGTAGATTGATTTTGTGAGTGGGGAGCTGCCAAGGACAGTTTTTAACAGAAAGCCAGGCCAATTTGTGTTTGTTTCTTTGTTTATTACTTCCATTGTTATCTTAGTACCAGGGCATGCTAGGCACATGCTAGGCAAGCGCCCCAGAGCTGAGTTGTATCTCCGACTAGATTTGCATATTTTGAACCTCCTGGGTCAAAGTAAGGACGACTGGTGTGGGGTGAGCAGGGCAGGGTTGGAGGTGTCAAGAACAGTTACGAGGCGTCTGCAGTTGTCAAGTCCAAACACGACGATGCTCCAGTAAGGTCAGAAGTGACCATGAGGAAGCGTCGGTGGAATCATTGCTGAAAGGACTCTACCAATCAGGTGGGTCTGATGGGGGAAAGCTTAGAGCTCCTCCCAGCTTCGTGACACAGCAATCATTTTACCAAAGCTGGAGGAAAGGAAAACCTGAGCTGGAAGTCATCATGAATCCCAACCCCCTGTTCCTAAGACGAGAACTCTGCTTAAAGGCTGAAGACTTAAGATGTTACTTACTGTACCATAAAGAACCACTTTCCCTGAAGGGCTTGTTCGCGGAAGTTTCTCTGTCTACAATTCAATTTGCTCTTTCCCGACTCCGTTATGGTGAGTTCAATTTGCTCTTTCCCGACTCCGTTATGGTGAGTTGAATTTGCTCTTTCCCGACTCCGTTATGGTGAGTTCAATTTGCTCTTTCCCGACTCCGTTATGGTGAGTTGAATTTGCTCTTTCCCGACTCCGTTATGGTGAGTTCAATTTGTTCTTTCCTGACTCTGTTATGGTGAGTTCAATTTGTTCTTTCCCGACTCCGTTATGGTGAGTGTCCTAATACATAAACAAGCTGTTTCCTTCCTGCACTTAGCTTGCACTCTACTGGAAAGAGACATAGTAACGCCGCACTCAGTGTTGGTCCATACACCCCTTTAGTGCCACCCCGTTAATGCCTCTAGTGTTAGAGATCTGCTGCCAGATCGTCCCAGTGGCTCAAACAGGCACTGAATGGAGAGGGTTCTGTGATGTCGTCAGGAGAAAAATCTTAAGAACCAAGCCTACAGGAGCTTGTTTTGTATTTTGGAAAAATAAAATATGATTACTTGTTAACAAATAATACTTCCAAGTAGGAGGTGAATGGATGTTTATTGTTCCCTAGACTTCATTTTATTTTCAACCCTTAAATTTAATTTCTAAAGAACCATGCATTCCATCACCTTATTCCTACCAATTATCCCTCTCTCTTACCAAACACAAAACCCAAGAATTCTCTTCCTCCTTAATAATGACTGAATTCATTAGATGAGGAAAGAAATCAAAAAAGCTAATAAACTGATGATCTTTTCAAATTACCCTAATTAAAGTCCTGCAGCATAACCAGAAACATATGTAAGTGTGCATTGCATGGTTGTACACAATAGACACTGTAAATAGCACATGCATATTTGGGAGGGTATTCAAACTTGAGCTAACAGAAACACTTTAAATACCTATCTACACTAAGAAGAGAAAGAGCAGGAAAGAAGAGCATGCCAGTTCAAAATTCCTGATGTAATCTTTTTTGAAAGCCCTAACTGATCCCCTGAAGTTCTGTCTGTGCCCAGTTCAGCTCCTGGAGAACAGACTGGGACGGAATTTGCACACAAGACACTGGTTAGGAAGAACTCTCTGTATCCATATCTGGAGAGAAGGTAGGAAACGTCGGTGGATAGGGGAAGGCTGGACCACAGTGTAGTGACAGCAGACTTCAGCCGATTGTAAAGACCTTTTGGGCTTCAGTATAAACTGATCCCAGAATGGGAAGAGGGCCTTGGATAAAGAGCCAACAAGTATAGCAAGAGTTGGCAGCCAAGGACAAGTGCCTGAAGAGGGGATCGATTGGGTGTTATGTGCGGCCAGCAGTCCTGGAGTCAAGGTAACGGCTACCTGCCCTAAAGACAGGGTTCTGACACACACCGCACACCAAGCCCCGCTTGTAAGGTTGAGGAAAGGGAGCAAAAGCTGCCAATAAGTTTGTCTAAATCAACGAAAACGCAGAGACCTTAACACCATGGGCTCAAGGTCCTCATCTGTCAAACGGGGCAAGACACATAGTTCTCAGCTGTCTCCAGTCTTGCAAGTCTGTATGTGGGATGAAGAGATGGTTCCATGGTGAAGAGTACTTACCACTCTTGTAAGGACATGGGTTTGCTTTCTAGCATTCACCTGGTGGCTCACAAATCACCTGTAACTCCAGTTCCTGGGGATCTGACACTTTCTTCTGGTGCCATAGGCATCCAAGCACACACATGACACACAAACATACATGTAAACAAATTACTCATACACATAAAATAAAGATAAATGAATCTTTTCTTGGGGTGGGGAGTTTAGGATTTCTCTGCATAGCTCTTGGCTGTCCTAGAACTCGATGTAGACCAGGCTGGCCTTGAACTCACAGAAATCTGCCTGCCTCTGCCTCCTGAGTACTGGGATTAAAGGCATGTGCCACCATGCTGAGCTAATGAATCCCTTTTTTAAGTCTAGATGTGACCCAAATTTATTACACTATATAAGTGGGATTTTATAGTCTCCCTTTATGTTTCCTATGTGTGTGGCTGTGTGGCTGTGTGGGGCTGGTGGCTTTGTGTGCTGGGGTATATGCTGGAGACCAAATCCAGGACCCTGTACATGCTAAGCAAGTGTTAGACACCTGACCTAAAGTTGGGATCTCAGTTAACATTTTCTATGTACATTTGGAGACCTTTGAATAAGCCAAACTTTGCCAAACATCATGTTCACATTATACCACCTGGACCAACAGAACTATGAAGGGCTCTGCACTGTAAGAAACACTTGGGAAAGTGATAGAAAGGTATGTCTTCATTTTGATGGCATTAATTTACCAAACTTAGGATTTATTCTAAATCAATTGGAGGGAATATGCAGATTTTCAACTGTGGTATTATTGGAACATATATATTTTAAGTTGGCTGAAGACACAGTCATTAGGAATATGTTGTATGGGCAGGAGGAACAGGGCATGACTGTAGTACTTCAGCAGCAGAGAGGACGCACCTGGAATAACATGACACGATGTCCCTTCTCAGGATGAGAAGTAAAGAAGCACCTCAAGCCCAGATCCGTAGGCGACTTCAGGAAAGGACAGCTAAGATCAGCCAGGCTGTCATAAAACTGACGGTCGATGGCAGAGATCTCCACGGAGAGGGCGTGGCTGCTGGGCCGGAAGGCCAGAGACATCTCCAGGTTTTCTGCTAGCCAAGGACATGAACAGCAGAGAGGGAGAAAGACAGCGTGATTGTCCCAGAACCGTGGGGGTTAAGGTGACAGCAGTGATAGGGAGGTTGCAGTGCATCAGGGCTCTCGGGAGGTGGCACTGGAGGGGCATCATCTGGAACCACCGGAGGAGAATGCACTTACCCCTGTCGCTTGAGCAGCAATCCCTCTCTGTCTCACTAACTCACATCCCTGTCAGGATCACCTGGAATAAAGCAGGTACCAACAGTGGCCCGGAAGGGGCATCGCCTCTGTCAGTGTGTAGCCCACTGGTAAGCTGCCCGTGATCTAATAAATAGCCTCGAACCCATGCTCATGCAGGCAAGCCTGTCTAAACTCAGTGGGACACACACGAGAGAGATACGGAGTGGGAGGGGACGTTTGGGGAAGACGAAAGGTTTCAGCAGGAGGATGAGAAAAGATAAGAGTTGATTATATACATATCTGAGACTGTCAACGAATGAAAAAGAATGTGAAAAGAAATTCACAGTCTGAGATAAAAACAGTTTTGAGGTTTGGGATTTGTTTATTTCCAGAATATAAAAGTAACACTAAACTTTATACTTAAAATGGGTGACACAGAGCTGGAGAGGTGGCTCAGTGGTTAAGAGCACTTTCTACTCTTGCAGAGGACCTGGGTTCAATTCCCAGTACCCCCCACGGCAGCTCAGTCACTGTAACTCTAGTTCTGGGAGATTCAACACCCTCTTCTGGCCTTCGGGAGCACCAGACATCCAGGAAGGGGAAAACATCCATGCACAGAAAGTAACAATAACAATTAAAAAAAAATGGATAACATGGGAAATTCTAGGTTATATGTATTTGGCCACAAATTTTAAAGTGATTTCTACAGGAAGAAAGAAGCGTCAGCTGACGAGGAGCTGGCTAAGTTTCGCCTCATTTCTCCTGGAGTCAGTGGATGAGAGTCGGTATGACATTCAGCCTCCAGAGAACATGTACAAATCAGCAGGACGCCAGGGGAGCTGCTGCCAGCTGGAGCCAGGCAGTAAGCCTGGTGATGAAGATCTTAGCTGATAGGGTTAGACAGTCGCGATGATCCCAGCCCCACCATCCATCCACATAGCCCTGAGCAAGTTACTCGGCTAGAACTGCATCCTAATTGTAAAATGAGGTAATAACGGCTATTCTACACTGCAGCAATACAGGGGTTCAGTGAAGACAAGGCACAAAACGCAAGACAATGCGCGATGTGATGTTAAAATTGTGCTGTGAAATGGGGGAAATGTTTGAGGGATGCTGACATGTTTATGCATGTTGGAAGCCCCCCCCCCCCCCCCCGAGAGGATTGATAAACATGAGTGACAGTGGCTGTTCCTTTGGGGGACGGTAGCAGTGATGGGGAAAAGGGAACTTTAGTCAGTCTCTTTCATAATGTTTATAACTTTTAAACCATACACATACGGTATCTACTAATATCCGCAACCACTACGTCCAAAGACAACGTACAGAGTACGCGTCATTCAGCGTGGAACAATTGTCAGTGGTGATAAATCTCTACAGCCGTCAGCCTCACCCCTGAGTGACCAAGCCAGTCAACACTCCTTAAAAAGTCAGGGCCTTGAGAGAAACCATTGATTCTTGCCCAAGTCTTTAAGATCTGAGACTCCCCATGGCTGTTTCAGAATTCCCAAGGCACTGCCCAGATCCAGCATTCTGTAATGCTTAGTTGAGAGTTCTTATAGTATGATTCCACTGCTCTCAAAGCTGGAGTTTAAGGAAAACAACACTAACGCGACCACGTGAGAATTCCAACTCAAAGACATAAACACAGGGAAAGATCAGGACGGAGCCAGGGAAAGAGCAGGACGGGGAGTACGCCTAACTCCAAGCGTAAGTGCGACCCCCGTTTCCCTTTGTTCCCACAAAACACATCCGTAGTCCCTCCCCTCAAACTGTTTTATGTGGCTAAACCTGCACTACTCAGTTTAAACAGAAACAACCTGGACCCGAATAGGCTAATATAATATTAAACCGCCTCTGCCCAGCGTGCCAAAGCGCACGCTTTGGATCTGTGGGTCCACAGCACACAGAGGCAGCTCTAGCCTGCTTCTCCAGTCTCAGGACCCCAGCAGAGCAGAACGCGCAGATTCCTGTGGACATACAGGACAATTCCCTAGGGTTTGAGGAGGCGGCTCTGTACACTTCCCCCAAGCTCTCCCAAGAACACGGCTGTCGGATTTGAGGTGCTCTTTCCATGGCTTTGGCTTTCCCGTCTTGCTGGCATTCGTTATCTGGTCTCAATGCCACAGCCAGCACAGAAAGGCACAAAAGTTCCTGAACGGCGGCGTCACAGTCAGCATTGCCGGACAGCTGCTGTCTGCATATTCTCGTGTGCTACACAGACGGCCTCGTTTGGGCAGTAACTTATTTAAGCAAATCTGCATTTTTATATCCTACCCTGTACAAAAACAATTGGTTCCACTTGGGTACGCAAGAATACGGAGAGAAGAAGGAACACATTGTGGTGTTAATATTGGAGCCTGAAGATCACTGAGGAGAGATACACAGTGGCTCCATTGGCTGCAAAGGTGTTCCCTCCCAGCCAAGTTGATGTACGTGATGTTTTTCAGTCCATTCACCATGGTAATCTACTGCTAATTCTCAAAGATTTATTTAATTATGAAGGATCAAGCCTTTCAAAAATAATTAATTATAAAAGATACTTAATATTCAGAGGTGCCATGCAAGCAGGGAGCTGGCATTCTCTGTTTGTGGTTTAATTAGACAAGAGGATGCGGAAAGCTGTCACTTGAGGGTGGGTGGCTGTGGAGAGGGAAGCCCTGGGAAGCACCACCAGTTGGCCATCTGTAGCACACACAAAAGCATGGCTCCTCAGCTGGCCTCCCTTCCAGAAAGCCTCCCACATTCGCAGTCTCATCCGCTGGCAATTCCTTTCTGTGACACGCGGCTGGAGATGGTGGATAAGTGTGAACTGTAGTCTCAGAGTGGATGTTTCATGGTTTCAGAAGGTCAGGGGAAACAAATAACCACTTAGTGCCTCAGTTTCTCCACCAGGCAAACATAATTTGTAAATGTCATCCGTCCATCTGCCTCCCCGAGCAGCAGCAGCTGCTGAGTATTTTCTTTACAAATGGCCAGAAATATGCCAAGTAACAAAACGGCTCCCTCCCCATCACACTCCGAGACAATAAGCTGGCAAGATAAAGCATGTCGGTTTTATACTGAGAATTGCTTCCTGGTGTTTCAGAGCTGGCTTATTTAAGGCTGTGGCTTCTCTGAACCGTTCCCTGCCCTTGTTTTAAAGATCCATCCTTTCGCATCCACTGTCTGAATTATTATCTTTTCCGCAGTGTCCTTAGACAAGGGACAGCCCTGCCCGGGACCACGTCTATAATTCACTGCATCTGCGCTCACATTTAAGCTCGCAACACACTGAGGTCACTGTTTGAGTCACTATTTCTATTCTGAAGGTGAAGAAACTGGAGTTTAGAGCACTTGGGTGACCGGATCAGTGGCCCAACATTAAGTAGCAAAATTGGGATTACAATTCACATCACATTGACTCCAAGCCCCTTGAGATTACCGTTTCTGGCCTGCCTGGGAAGACAGAGGCAGGTATTCGTCTCTCTCCACAGGCAAACAGCCAGGATGTGTGCTGTTTAGCAGTCACCATAAGACACAGGAGCAACAGAAACTGCCTGATAAAATGTGGTCAGTGTGCAGGCTGGCTCCCAGACAGAAAAAGAGTCATCCATGGGAAACACATGACAGAAAAAGATCACCACGTCCAAAAAGTTCCAGAATGGTGACTACTACTGCATTTCTACGTTGAAAAGTTGGCAATGTTTTTTGCAAAATTTGATAAAATTTAAATAAAAAATAGATTTGAATGGCTAACTGAAGTTTGCTGAAAGTCAATTAACGTTTACCTTAAAAGTTAGAAAAATATTTAGATAACATACAAATATTGGTGTTTATTTCATGTGACACCTAATTCACAGAACTTTTCTTTTAAAAATTACTTAAATTACATTTATTTATTTATTGTGTGTCAGGTTGTCTGACTAAGTAGGAAGTGCCTTTACCCACTGATCCATCTCGCCAGCCACACAAACCTTTTCTTGATAGTGTTCATGGGGAAAAATTGATTTTTGTGTATTTTCACAGATAAGAGTTCATTAAGCAACAAATAATAATCAACTTGTACAATGAATTTTCATACTTAGGATAAAAAATTAAAATAATAATTTAAAACTGTTTTAACTTATCAAGTATTGGATCTCTATCTTCTTTAATCAAATTTAATATATTGGACCGATTTTTAAATATTATTGAACAAATATGTTTCAACTAAAATTAGCTTTTATTAATTTTTTTAGTAGTAAAAAAAATTATAATGACATGCGTTCAAGGCTACATACTTTTTCAATTATTTTGTTTTTGTTTTTTTTTGTGATATATATTTTTTATTTTACAATACCATTCAGTTCTACATATCAGCCATGGGTTCCCCTATTCTCCCCCCTCCCACGCCTTCCCCTTACCCCCAGCCCACCCTCCATTCCCACCTCCTCCAGGACAAGTCCTCCCCCGAGGACTGTGATCAACTTGGTAGACTCAGTCCAGGGAGGTCCAGTCCCTTCCTCCCAGACTAAGCCAAGTGTCCCTGCATAAGTTCCAGGTTTCAAACAGCCAACTCATGCAATGAGCACAGGACTTGGTCCCACTGCTTAGGTGCCTCCCAAACTGATCAAGACAATCAACTGTCTCACCTATTCAGAGGGCCTGATCCAGCTGGGAGCCCCTCAGCCTTTGGTTCATAGTTCATGTGTTTCCATTCATTTGGCTATTTTTTTTTAATAATTGAGTAAAACTGAAATTTAATATATGCCACAGTCGTCCTAGGGACCTCCATGCTATATATATAGCCTCTATGGTTCTATGGGTTGTGGTCTGATTGTTCTTTATTTTATATCTAGAATCCACCAATGAGTGAGTACATACCATAACTGTCTTTCTGGGTTTGGGTTACCTCACTCAGGATGATTTTTTCTAGTTCCATCCATTTGCCTGCAAATTTCATGCTTTCATTGTTTTTCTCTGCTGAGTAGTACTCCATTGTGTATATGTACAACATTTTTTTCATCCATTCTTCCGTTGATGGGCATCTAGGTTGTTTCCAGGTTCTGGCTATTACAAATAGTGCTGCTATGAACATAGCTGAGCATGTATCTTTATGGTATGAATCAGCATTCCTTGGGTATATGCCCAAGAGTGGGATGGCTGGGTCTTGAGGTAGTTCGATTCCTAATTTTCTGAGAAACCGCCATACTGACTTCCACAGTGGTTGTATAAGTTTGCATTTTCACCAACAGTGGAGGAGTGTTCCCTTTGCTCCACATCCTCTCCAACATTGGTTGTCATTGGTGTTTTTGATCGTAGCCATTCTAACAGGTGTAAGTTGGTATCTCAGAGTCGTTTTGATTTGCATTTCTCTGATGATTAAGGATGTTGAGCATTTCTTTAAATGTCTTTCAGCCATTTGTAGTTCTTGTTTTGTGAATTCTCTGTTTAGCTCTTTAGCCCATTTTTTAATTGGACTGTTCAGTGCTTTGATGTCTAGTTTCTTGAGTTCTTTATATATTGTGGAGATCAATCCTCTGTCAGATGTGGGGTTGGTGAAGATCTTTTCCCAATCTGTTGGCTGTCTTTTTGTCTTATTGACTGTGTCTTTTGCCCTGCAAAAGCTTCTCAGTTTCGAGAGGTCCCATTTATTAATGGTTGTGCTCAGGGTCTGTGCTGTCGGTGTTTTGTTTAGGAAATGGTCTCCGGTGCCAATGCGTTCAAGAGTGCTTCCTATTTTCTTTTCTATTAAGTTTAGTGTAACTGGATTTATGTTTAGGTCTTTGATCCACTTGGACTTGAGTTTTGTGCATGGTGACAGATATGGATCTATTTGTAATCTTTTACATATTGACATCCAGTTATGCCAGCACCATTTGTTGAAGATACTTTCTTTGTTCCATTGTATAGTTTTGGCTCCTTTGTCAAAAACCAGGTGTTCATATGTGCATGGATTAATGTCAGGGTCTTCAATTCGATTCCATTGGTCCGTATGTCTGTTTTTATACCAGTACCAAGCTGTTTTTATTACTATGACTCTATAGTAGAGTTTGAGGTCCGGGATGGTGATGCCTCCAAGGGTTGCTTTATCGTATAGGATTCTTTTAGCTATCCTGGGTCTTTTGTTTTTCCATATAAAATTGAGTATTTTTCTCTCCAAGTCTGTGAAGAATTGTGTTGGGATTTTGATGGGGATTGCACTGAATCTGTAGATTGCTTTTGGTAAGATTGCCATTTTTACTATGTTAATCCTACCTATCCATGAGCATGGGAGATCCTTCCATTTTCTGATATCTTCTTCAATTTCTTTCTTTAGAGATTTAAAGTTCTTATCAAAAAGGTCTTTCACTTGTTTAGTTAGTGTTATCCCAAGGTATTTTATATTATTTGTGGCTATTGTAAAGGGTGATGTTTCTCTGACTTCTTTCTCAGCCCTTTTATCATTTGTGTATAGGAGGGCTACTGATTTTTTTGAGTTGATCTTGTATCCTGCCACTTTACTGAAGGAGTTTATCAGCTGTAGAAGTTCCCTGGTAGAGTTTTTGGGGTCACTTATGTATACTATCATATCATCTGCAAATAGTGAAAGTTTGACTTCTTCCTTGCCAATTTGTATCCCTTTGATCTCCTTTTGTTGTCTTATTGCTCTAGCTAGAACTTCTAGTACTATATTGAATAAATATGGGGAGAGTGGACAGCCTTGTCTTGTTCCTGAATTTAGTGGTATTGCTTTGAGTTTCTCTCCATTTAATTTGATGCTGTTGGCTTGCTATAAATTGCTTTTATTATGTTTAGAAATGTTCCTTGTATTCCTAATCTTTCTAAGACCTTTATCATGAAGGGGTGTTGGATTTTGTCAAAGGCTTTTTCAGCATCTAAGGAGATGATCATGTGGTTTTTTTCTTTCAGTTTGTTTATATGGTGTATTACATTGACTGATTTCCGTATGTTGAACCATCCTTGCATCCCTGGGATGAATCCTACTTGGTCATGATGGATGATTGTTTTGATGTATTCTTGGATTCAGTTTGCCAATATTTTGTTGAGTATTTTTGCATCAATGTTTGTAGCTAGAGTTTTCCGGCCTTGCCCACAGTCAGGACAAATCTCTGTCACCCGCCAGTCCCACAGCCGCTCAGACCCAACCAAGTAAACACAGAGACTTATATTGCTTACAAACTGTATGGCAGTGGCAGGCTTCTTGTTAACTGTTCTTATATCTTAAATTAACCATTTCCATAAATTTATACCTTGCCACGTGGCTCGTGGCTTACCAGCATCTTCACATGCTGCTTGTCCTGGCAGTGGCTGGCAGTGTCTCCTTCTGCCTTCCTGTTCTTTTATTTCTCCTCTGTTAGTCCCGCCTATACTTCCTGCCTAACCACGACCAATCAGGTTTTATTTATTGACCAATCAGAGCAACTTGACATACAGACCATCCCCCAGCACAGCCAAGTGCAGACCATCTCAGACACCTGCACTCAGGCCCATGGTCCTAATCATCCTCTATGCGGACCTGCTGGGTAACGCCACAAAGAACCCAAGAAGGGCTCCCACAGGACATACAGAACATCCCACAGCACTTCCCCTTTTCTTTTTTTTTAAAAAGGAAGGTTTTAACTTTTACACATCTTTAAAGCCAGCTTGGTATATTTGGGAATTTGGGCGTAGCTTCTCTTACTACTTCCTGCTGGAGGGGGGCGCAGTATCTTATGGGGATACAAAGAAAACTTTAGGTTCATGGAGCAGTCCGTGAGACTGTATCGTCTGAGCCAGTTGCCTTGAAACGATTCTGGATGTTGGATCATCTGGGCCATGGTGTCATCGGAGACCTTTCAGGGGGTCTTGGCTGGTCAAACCTGATGTATCTTAATCTGGAACAAATCCATAGCCTCTGGCTTTCTGTAGAGACAAAAACAGAGCCTCTTTTCCAAAGCAACATATCCTTACATCTAAATTTTGAAGTCAAGGTACCTTTAAAATATACATTTTGATTTAACTGAGCAGTCTTTACAATCAAATGTCTTTCTGCAGTTAAAAATCCCAAAGACAATATAATCCAGACTCTCTGTGTGGTATCCATCTTTACATGGCTTATTTTTTATATTACTTTTACTTTCTCTTTAAAGACTTTATTATTTTAAAACTTTCTATTTCTTTATATAACTGTCTATGTTCCTTTTCCTCTCTCTTCCAAGCCTATGTACATTTTTACACACATTGTAAAGCATTTAAAGTCTTGTTCCATCTGAATCTGTCTTATTGTGAATCTATTGCTTTAAACTGCAGCATTTGTAAGACTGAAACAGCACTATGGCTGCTGGCTCCGCCCCCTTCAATTTCCCAACTTGGCAGTGGTACGTTTTCCACCAGCTCTGGGAGCCATCAAGTCTCAGAAATAGTGGGTCTACACTTTTATCCAAGCAGCGTGTAGCCCAGAAACCTCTTTTTTTGTTTTGTACTAGCAAAGGCTAAATCTGCCACGCAGCTTAATGTTCCATTTGCAGAGGCCTCATTCCCGCCATACTGCAGGTCAAGCGCACACGCCAGGAACTCGCCAGTAACTCAAACCGGCAGCTGCTGCTCATTTGAGAGAGACAATTAGGAACTGTTTTTAGCTCCGTTTTAGAATCTTTTTTCTCAGGTTTTAGGTGGAAACTCTTGCCAACACATTGGGCGCCATTTGTAGCTAGAGTTTTCCGGCCTTGTCCCGCCTATACTTCCTGCCTAACCACGACCAATCAGGTTTTATTTATTGACCAATCAGAGCAACTTGACATACAGACCATCCCCCAGCACAGCCAAGTGCAGACCATCTCAGACACCTGCACTCAGGCCCATGGTCCTAATCATCCTCTATGCGGACCTGCTGGGTAACGCCACAAAGAACCCAAGAAGGGCTCCCACAGGACATACAGAACATCCCACAGCAAATGTTCATGAGGGAGATTGGTCTGTAGTTCTCTTTCTTTGTTGCATCTTTGTGTGGTTTGGGTATCAGGGTAATTGTAGCCTCATAAAAAGAGTTTGGTAGTGTTCCTTCTGTTTCTATTGTGTGGAACACTTTGAAGAGGATTGGTATTAGTTCTTCTTTGAAAGTCTGGTAGAATTCTGCACTGAAACCATCTGGTCCTGGGCTTTTTTTGGTTGGGAGACTTTTGATGACTGTTTCTATTTCTTTAGGGGTTATTGGTCTATTTAAATGGTTTATCTGGTCTTGATTTAATTTTGGTATGTGGTATTTATCCAGAAAATTGTCCATTTCTTCCTGGTTTTCCATTTTTGTGGAGTACAGGTTTTTGAAGTATGATCTGATGATTCTCTGGATTTCCTCATTGTCTGTTGTTATGTCTCCCTTTTCATTTCTGATTTTGTGAATTTGGGTGCTCTCTCTTTGCCTTTTGGTTAATTTGGCTAGTGGTTTGTCTATCTTGTTGATTTTTTCAAAGAACCAACTCTTTGTTTCATTGATTTTTTGTATTGTTCTCTTGTTTTCTATTTCGTTGATTTCAGCCCTCAATTTGATTATTTCCTGGTGTCTATTTCTCCTGGGTGAGTTTGTTTCTTTTTGTTCTAGAGCTTTCAGTTGTGCTGTTAATTCATTGGTATGGGATTGCTCCATCTTCTTTATGTGTGCATTTAGAGCTATGAATTTTCCTCTTAGCACTGCTTTCATAGTGTCCCATAAGTTTGGGTATGTTGTACTTTCATTTTCATTAAATTCTAGGAACTCTTTAATTTCTGTCTTTATTTCTTCCTTGACCCATTGATGTTTCAGGTGGGCATTATTCAGTTTCCATGAGTTTGTGGGTTTTCTATAATTTTTGTTGTTATTGAGTTCTAACTTTAAGGCATGGTGGTCTGATAAGATACATGAGGTTATTCCAATTTTTTTGTATCTGTTGAGATTTGTTTTGTGTCCAAGCATGTGGTCAATTTTTGAGAAGGTTCCATGGGGTGCTGAGAAGAAGGTATATTCTTTTGTGTTAGGATGGAATATTCTGTAGATATCTATTAGGTCCATTTGAGTCATAACATCTGTTAGGTCCTTTATTTCTTTGTTAAGTTTCAGTCTGGTAGATCTATCTTTTGGTGAGAGTGGTGTGTTAAAATCTCCCACTACTAATGTGTGGGGTTTGATGTGCGTTTTAAACTTTAGTAGTGTTTCTTTTATGAATGTGGGTGCTTTTGTATTTGGAGCATAAATGTTTAGAATCGAGACTTCATCTTGGTGGATTTTTCCCGTGATGAATATGTAATGTCCATCCTGGTCTCTTTTGATTGATTTTAGTTTGAAGTCTATTTTATTAGATATTAGGATAGCTACACCAGCTTGTTTCTTAGGTCCATTTGCTTGGAAAACCTTTTCCCAGCCCTTTACTCGGAGGTAGTGTCTGTCTTTGGAGTTAAGGTGTGTTTCTTGTATGCAGCATATGGATGGGTCCTGTTTTCTTATCCATTCTGTTAGCCTGTGTCTTTTTATAGGTGAGTTGAGACCATTGATATTGATGGATATTAATGACCAGTGATTGTTAATTCCTGTTATTTTTTTTTTTTTGGTTGTGTTGTGTTGTCCTTCTGTGGTGTATGTTGGTATAGGATTATCTATTGCTTGATTTTTCATGGATGTGTTTAACTTCTTTGGGTTGAATTTTCCCTTCTAGTGCTTTCTGTAGGGCTGGGTTTGTGGACAGGTATTGATTAAATCTGGTTTTATCCTGGAATATTTTGTTTACTCCGCCTATGGTGATTGAGAGTTTTGCTGGGTATAATAGTCTGGGTTGGCATCCGTGGTCTCTTAGTGCCTGCATGAGGTTTGTCCATGATCTTCTAGCTTTCATAGTCTCTATTGAGTAGTCTGGTGTTATTCTGATGGGTTTGCCTTTATATGTTACTTGGTCCTTTTCCTTTGCAGCTCTTAATATTTTTTCTTTGTTCTGTGTGTTTAGTGTTTTGATTATTATGTGGCGAGGGGACTTTTTTTTTGGATCCAGCCTATTCGGTGTTCTGTAAGCTTCTTGTATCTTCATAGGTATTTCTTTCTTTAGGTTAGGAAAGTTTTCTTCTATGATTTTGTTGAATATATTTTCTGTGCCTTTGAGTTGGTATTCTTCTCCTTCTTCTATCCCTATTATTCTTAGGTTTGGTCTTTTCATGGTGTCCCAAATTTCCTGGACGTTTTGTGTTAGGACTTTTTTGTCTTTATTGTTTTCTTTGACTGACGAATCTATTTTCTCTATCGTGTCTTCAGTGTCAGAGATTCTCTGTTCCATCTCTTGCAATCGGTTGGTTATGCTTGTTTCTGTAGTTCCTGTTCGTTTAGTCAGGATTTCTATTTCCAGCATTCCCTCAGCATGTGTTTTCTTTATTGTCTCAAATTCATTTTTCAGATCTTGGAATGTTTCTTTCATCTGTTTAATTGCTTTTTATTGGCTTGATTTGATTTCTTCCCATTTTTTGTTCGTTTTTTCTTCCATTTCTTTAAGGGAGTTTTTTATTTCCTCTTTAATGGAGTTTTTCATTTCCTCTTTAAGGAAAGTTTTTATTTCCTCTTTAAGGTAGTTTTTCATTTCCTCTTTAAGGAAAGTTTTTATTTCCTCATTGAGGGAATGTTTTATTTCTTCTTTAAGGGCCTCTATCATCTTCTTAAAGTCATTTTTAGGGTTGATTTCTTCTGTTTCTTCTGTCATGTTATTTTTAGGTCTTGCAGGTGTAGAATCACTAGGTTCTGATGTTGCCATATAGGTCTTTATGTTGTTGCCTGTATTTTTGCACTGGCGTCTACTCATCTCTTCCTCTGTGCGGTGCAGGTGGTGTCTGTGTCTGAGAGTGCCTCTCTTGTTCTAATTTTTAGTCTTGGTTTAGTAGGGGTTCTTGGTTAAATTGGTGCTATTGGGCTATTTCTTCAGGGGCAGCTGATTTCGATCAGTGAATTATATACTTATGATTCTGGTGATCTGGTTTGGTGTCTGGGTAGCGCCTTCTTCTGTGTTCCCAGGTCACATTTTGTTCATTTGTCAACTCCTCAGCTGATCTTGTTTCTTCAGACTTTAAACTGTAGGCATCTGAATCCTCTCCCAGATGGGTTTCAGCTGAGCAGGGTAGTCTCACCAACACCTCCAAGTTGTTGGGTTTCACAGGATCAGTAGCTGGGCCCTGGGTTGTCCTCAGACGGAGTGTTCAGATTCGTTCTGGTTCTGACCCACGGAGATAGCTTCTTCCCCAGATGTTGGGGTTAGGGGCGTCCCTGTTCCAAGCTGTGTCTGCTTGTCTCCGTCCCTGGGCCTGTCTACCTCTGCAGTCCGCCGCTGGGCCTGTATGTCCCTGTCAACTGCCGCTGGGTCTGTCTGCCTCTGGGGGCCGCCACCGGGCCTGAATGTCTCTGCCAGCTGCAGCCGGGCCTGAATGTCCCTGTCGGCTGCTGCTGCTGGGACTGAATGTCCCTGTCGGTCGCTGCCGCCGGCCCGTTTACCTCAGCGGGCCGCCGCTGGGCCTGAATGTCTCTGCCGGCTGCCACCGGGCCTGAATATCCCTGTCGGCTGCCGCCGCTGGGCCCGTCTACCTCCACGGGCCGCCGCCACAGGCCTACCTGCGTCTGCTTGTCTCTGCCGCCGGGCCTGTCTACCTCTGTGGGCCGCCACTGGGCCTGAATGTCTCTGCCGGCTGCCGCCGGGCCTGAATATCCCTGTCGGCTGCCGCCGCTGGGCACGTCTACCTCAGCGGGCTGCTGCTGGGCCCGTCTACCTCCGCGGGCCGCCGCCGCAGGCCTACCTGCGTCTGCTTGTCTCTGCCGCCGGGCCTGTCTCTTGTTTTGTTTTTTGAGACAGGGTTTCTCTGTGTAGCCCTGGATGTCTTGGAACTAGCTCTGTAGAGCAGGCTGGCCTTGAACTCACAGAGATCTGCCTGGGATTAAAGGCGTGCACCACCACTACCACCACCCTGCAATTTTTCAATTTTTCAAATGAAAAATAGACAACAAAATAAGATGCAATCATGTAAAACTACAAATCCATTAAAAATTATAGTTAAAGAATTTCTGACACATTAATAAGCATTTTTCTCTTTCCTTTACTGAATTTCTGGTCAGAATTTTCATATAGCTATCTAGTGAAAATCCTTAAGTGACTTCCACTCACGCTGTATCCTTGAATAAGCATTGTTAATTTTGTTTTGACAATGGACTCAAATCAAACTTAAATGAACTGTGAAATAAAAGGAAGAAACATGTAGCGTTTCAGAACACTGAAATAGAACGAACCTACAGATTAATTTTTGCCGGCCACACAAACCCTGTCAAAGAATATACTAACAAATGAACAAAAAAGAACCCAACAACAACGAGCCTCAGACTGACATGTTTCCATGGTGTACTAGAAGAAAACAGACTCATCAAAATAGACTTTGGATGGGGTCTCAATAGTACTTGAGTTTGGAAATTAATTACCACCTTCTTCCAAATTATAGAATTTAAAAAAAGAAAAAGTACTTGAAGTAAAGACGCACTCTACAGAGTGTTCTATTGATGCTGTATGAGGCCCATTGGGTCCCATTTCTACAAACGCTCGCTTTGATTTTTCCTGTACTGTTTATTGCCAAGCAATGATCAGGCTATGGGTGTCGATCCAGTTCACTTTCTGGAACTGATTTAGAGAACACCCCAAAAATCTGACTGAGCTTCAAGTAACACCAAGTTTATTTTGACTTTCAAACACTGAAGGAACTTAGTATCAGTAGGGAGGGAGCTCCGTGCAGAAAGTGAACCCGAGCAGCCGCTGTCTCCTGGCACACCATGACCCAAAGCTCCAGGAGCCAATCATTTCACAGCAGGAACAACACCCACATCTCATTACAAAGGGCCTGAATTCAGAGGCTGTGCTAAAGCAAGGCAGCCTGCCTAATTGTTTCCGGGCTTGAAGTTCAGTATCAGGAAATGTCTCTAGAAACAACTGTCTTAGTCACACAGGAGAGCTGCTGGCATGTGCTGGGATTTTCATTTTGGTGGAGCAAGAATAAGTTTCTCAGGGCTGCTTTAATTCTGCAAATTGTCAAGTGCACGGTCAATGGATGAGATACATTGGGGTAGGAGGTCGATAGACTGGGCACATTTGGGGGAAACCAAAACTGTATTTTAGTATGTATGAGTCTTGTTGTTTCATGTGACTTACAATAACTACTGGATAGAGTTTATCACTGATTTCTCTGTCTTAATAGCAATTGCACCAGGGTTCCTGGGAATGGAACCATAGCATGGAAAAGATCAAGTGTGTGTCTGTAAACTCCAGGATGTGAAATTTAGTGTACATGTGTGTTTCCCTGGGTAGAGGACCACTACTGTTCATTCACAAAGGTATCTCTCATTCAAAAGAAGGGAAATACCATTCTCTGAGAGTCACTGTGTCCTTACAGATCCACAGAAAGGAAATCTTAGCAGATGCCCTCATGGGACGAATTGTATGATCCCAGCCATGCAGTCTCGTGTGTTGAATTCCTAACTGTCAGGCCTGTAAAACTAAAGGTCATTAGGGTATCCCCCTAATCCAGCATAGTTTATAAGGAAAGGAAATTTGGGACAGACTCAGTGGCACAAGCGTGGGGGCTCAGCTCTTCAGGAGGCTAAGGCAGAAGCATCACAAATTCTTGCAAGCTGGGGAAGCTTAGTGGGACCCTACCTGAAAATACAAAGGAAAAAAAAGAAAAGAAAAAATAGCTTAGCAACAGAGCCGTGCTTAGCCTACACGAGGCCCTGGGTTCCCAGAATTGCTCCAAAAGGAAAGAACTTAGAGGAAGCATGGACACAGACACAGGAGCTTGGAAGACCCTGCAGACAGGAGAGGGGACGGACGAACAGACCGTGCAGACAGGAGAGGGGACGGACGAACAGACCCTGCAGACAGGAGAGGGGACGGATGAATAGACCGTGCAGACAGGAGAGGGGACGGACGAACAGACCCTGCAGACAGGAGAGAGGACGAACGAACAGACCCTGCAGACAGGAGAGGGGACGGACGAACAGACCCTGCAGACAGGAGAGGGGACGGACGAACAGACCGTGCAGACAGGAGAGGGGACGGACGAACAGTAACACCTTAGGCTGGGAGAAAAAGAGTTGGCCTGCAGCACTGGGTCACAGCCACCTCAAACAGAGGCTGCCTGGACCCACTTCAGACTCCATGGGCCCTGGCCCGAAAAACATGGAAACTCCCAATACGCCACTCTCATTTTGGTTTTTATATACAAGATTATAAATGTTTAAAACTAGAAATGTCCACTTGCTCAAATAACCCACTCGCAAAAAGAATGGAGAGCATAAAATTATTTTTGCTAAAATCATTCAAGAGTGGAGTGAAGAGCCAGTGTGTAAATTGTGAACTGGCATCTCACAACCCATGCCTCCTTCCCATCTCTCCTGTCACAGGTTTCTGAGCACTGCTAAGAAGGACTTTGTGTTTTAAATTCTATTTAGTTTTAAACAGAACAGTGTGAGGTTCTTCTAATTTTTTACTTTTATTGAAAATACACCTTTTTTCCATACAGTATATGCTGGTTACAGTTTTCCCTCCCTCAACTCTTCCCAGTTCCTTCCACCTCCCCTCCCATCCAGATCCACTCCCTTCCTGTCTCTCCCTAGAAAACAAATGGCCGTATAAGGGATAACAACAAAGCAAAATGACATACAACAAAGACAAATAAGTTGGACTAGAACAAAACAAACAGAAGAAAAATAGGCAACAAAAATGCCCAAAAAATACATAAGAACACAGAACACGTATGTTCGCACACCCAGGCATTTCATAGAAACGCAAAACCGGACCTGCAAAGGACCTGTAAGGTTAAAAAGAAGCCCTGACATGGCATTATGAAACAAGGAACCTCAAAAAATGCTGTTGAGTTCGTTTTCTGTCCGCTGCTGAGTGTGCAGCCTACCTACCCTAAGAGTGGTTTGTTTCCCCAGTGACACTCCCTTGGAGAAAACTAATTTTTTGTTTGCATGAGATTATCAGTTGGAGGTAGCTTCTCAGATGGGGGCATGTGTCCACTTCTTCTCTCAGCTCTAGGACTCCACCTGGAACATATGTGTGCAGGCCCCATGCACACTGCCACGGTCTCTGAGTTCATATGTGCGTGATTCCTTATTGTATCTGGAAGACACTGTTCCATTGGTATCCTCCATCCTCTCTGGCATTTACAATCTTCTCCAAAGTTCCCTGAGCTTTGAGAGGACCATTTAGGACTGAGGGTTCCAAGGTCTCTCACTCTCTGCCCATTGTCTGGCTGTGGGTCTCTGCATTTGTTCCCATCTGCTGCAGGAGGAAGCTTCTGTGATGATGGCTGAGCAAGGAACTGATCTATGAGTAGAGCAGAACAGTGTTAGGAGTCATGTTGTCGCTATGTTCCTTTAGAAGAACAGTAATTTGGTTTTCTCCTAGGCCCATGGTCTATCTAGTCTCAGGTTCTCGACCACCCAAGCTGTGTCAGGGATGGGTTCCATCTTATGGAGCGGGCCTTCTATCCAATCATATAGTGGTTGGTTGCTCCCACAAGCTTTGTGCCACTACTGCAGAAGCAGATCTTCCAGGCAGGTCATCACTGTAGCAGGGTTGGTGTTTACCTTTCTATTTTGGTAGCAGGCATAGTACCCTCCAAAACCACGAACACTAGGCCATAGGGGTGAAGGTTCTAGGTAGTCACCAGCTTGACTTCACAGTGTTTGGTGAATTGTGTGGGTGTTATCTTCAGCAAAAGGGCCTCAACATCCATTTGTGGAGAGCAGCTAAGGCTCTGGCAAGAGCCTGGGTGATCTGGGGTTTCCCATGGCCAACAACTTGATTAGGTACAACCCATTCCCAGTCTGGAAGCTTCATTTGGTGATGAGAGATGTCCAGTTGGGGCTCTGTGTAGCTTGACTTTTCCGCCTTGCCCACAGTCAGGACAAATCTCTGTCACCCGCCAGTCCCACAGCCGCTCAGACCCAACCAAATAAACACAGACACTTATATTGCTTGCAAACTGTATGGCCGTGGCAGGCTTCTTGCCAACTGTCCTTATCTTGCTAACTGTGCTTTTATCTTAAATTGATCCATTTCCATACATCTATACCTTGCCATGTGGCTGGTGGCTTACTGGCGTCTTCACATGCTGCTGGTCATGGCAGCGGCTGCAGCCTCTCTGGTCATTGCGGCGGCTGCAGCGTCTCCTTCTGCCTTTCTGTCCTTTTATATCTCCTCTCTGTTAGTCCCACCTATCTTTCCTGCCTAGCCACGGCCGATCAGGTTTTATTTATTAACCAATCAGAGCAACTTGACATACAGACCATCCCCCAGCACAGCCAAGTGCAGACCATCTCAAACACCTGCACTCAGGCCCATGGTCCTAATCATCCTCTATACGGACCTGCTGGGTAACGCCACAAAGAACCTGAGAATGGGCTCCCACAGGACCTACAGAACATCCCACAGCAGCTCTGTCTCACCTATTCAGAGGGCCTGATCCAGCTGGGAGCCCCTCAGCCTTTGGTTCATAGTTCATGTGTTTCCATTCATTTGGCTATTTTTTTTTAATAATTGAGTAAAACTGAAATTTAATATATGCCACAGTCGTCCTAGGGACCTCCATGCTATATATATAGCCTCTATGGTTCTATGGGTTGTGGTCTGATTGTTCTTTATTTTATATCTAGAATCCACCAATGAGTGAGTACATACCATAACTGTCTTTCTGGGTTTGGGTTACCTCACTCAGGATGATTTTTTCTAGTTCCATCCATTTGCCTGCAAATTTCATGCTTTCATTGTTTTTCTCTGCTGAGTAGTACTCCATTGTGTATATGTACAACATTTTTTTCATCCATTCTTCCGTTGATGGGCATCTAGGTTGTTTCCAGGTTCTGGCTATTACAAATAGTGCTGCTATGAACATAGCTGAGCATGTATCTTTATGGTATGAATCAGCATTCCTTGGGTATATGCCCAAGAGTGGGATGGCTGGGTCTTGAGGTAGTTCCTCATATATTTTGAACACTAGCCCTCTATCAGATGTGTAATTGGTAAAGATCTTTTTCCACTCTGAAGCCTGTTGTACTGTCCAAATGATGGTGTCCTTTGCCATGCAGGGGCTTTCCAGTTTCACGAGGTCCCATTTATAAACTGTTAGATTTAGTTCCTGCACTACCAGTGTTCTAGTCTGAAAGCCTATTCCTGTGCCGTGAGTTCAAGCCTATGCCCCACTTTCTCTTCTGTCAGATTCAGAATAGTTGACCTTATGTTGGGGTCTTTGATCCATCTGGAGTTGAGTGTTGTCCTGGGAGATAGATATGAAACTATTTGTGCTCTTTTACCATCCAATTTGACCAACACCATTTGTTGAAGATAGCAAGTTTCTTAAGTAGAGTAAGATTCAGTGTTGGTAAGAGTTCAGAACCATTCATAGCTGCCAGGATATTAAAAACTTCCTAATTCTCACAGAAATCAATTAATAGGTATGTGCTTTTTAAATCCTCTAAAAGTACATTTTAGGCACTGAACATCCACTTCTAGGAATTTACTCAAGGATATTGCTTACTATAGAATGCCTATGCTAAAGCACAGCCAGCTCTCTGTATCTGACAGGTCCTACCTTCACAGACTCAACCAACTGTAGGTGGAAAATAACTCAATCCACCAAAATTGCACCTGTACTGAATATGCAGACTTCTTTCCCCTTACTATTCCAACACAGACATTTTGTTAGATATTAGAGGTAACATAACAATGACTAAAGTACAGAGAAAGATGAACTTAAGTTCCACACACTGCCCAATGCACCCTTTTATATGAGACTGGAACATCATTTTATACTTAAGAGGTCCAAGAAGCAATCTCTCCCATGGGCACCATGCATGATTGTTTTCATATCAGCATTGTCAGTTAACGCCAAAATAAAAAACTGTAACCAACTAAAAACAGTAAAGAGCACATTAAAGAAATATATATTTACTTATATGAATATATATACAAGTCAATCTGTCCTCTGAACTGAAACATTCTCTCCTGTGGGGGAAGTAAGAGGTTGATAAGATCAAGGAAGTAAATAAAACTCACAGAGCTGATGAGGCTCATGAAATGTCGGCATTCACAATGGATAACCAACTTGCAGGTCTCACAGGGAGCTCCAGAGTGGCAGCTTTCAAGAGCTGCCCCCGAGCTGAAGCTTTTTGAGTCACTTACTGTGGTGGTTTGAATGAATGACAATGGCCCCCATAGGCCCATAGGGAATGGCTCCATTTGAAAGGATGAGGACATGTGGCCTCGTTGGAGGAAGAGTGTCACTGGGGGTGGGGCTTTGGAGTTTCAGAAGTCCAAGCCAGGCCCATTCTCTCTTTCTCTTCCTGCTGCCTGCAGATCCAGATGTAGAACTCTTAGCTCCTCCAGCACCATGTCTGCCTGAGTGCCACCATGCTCCCCGCCATGATGACAATGGACTGAACCTCTCAGCTGTAAGCCAGCCCCAGTGAAATGTTTTCCTTTGTAAGAGTTGTCATGGTCGTGGTGTCTCTTTGTAGCACAGAACACACTGATCAAGACACCAACACTGCTCTCAGTGGCTCCAGTGACCTCGCCAAGTCACTAGAGTTGGGTGGAGTTGTTGTCTTTGACCTGTCACTGATGCCTTATCTGGGTGCTTGCTCACATCTCCCCAGGGAAATCCACACAGCAGTATCCTTTTCCCATCTTTACACCCTGTACACGTATTAGTTGGGTATGTGTTTTAATTTGTGGAACTAAAATTCAAAACTTCATTAAGTCTATTTGTCTAGTGGTAAAATTCCTTTCCAAATAAGGCTTAAAGCGGGAAGAGAATCTAATTACTGGAAGTTTCTGCTTTAGCAAGGCTCTTGTGAACTAAGGCTTTACAATAAATAAAGATACAATCGATAAGTCATTAATATCTGTCAAGCAAAATCAAAGACAGAAACTGCAAACATGATTGGGACTTCGCAGCTCAGGGGGCTCAGTAAATGAGCTGCGGAGACCTCTGCTTCCCCCAAGAACCCATGAGTCCCCCCTAGGCTGGGGATTCCACTGAGAAGCCACAGCCACACCTGCCCAGCAATGTTGCATCCTGCTGACCCGGGAACGGTTTATGTCTCACAGTGTGACTGCACCCTCGCAAGGTTTACAGAGAGGAGACAGACTGCCTACCTCCCCTGCCTCTGAGAGTCCAGAATGTGGGAATTTCCCTGATGCAGTGACCAAAGGGTTTCCCTAACATTTCAGCCCCGGGGTGGGAAGAGCTTTGCAGGCACTGGCCACGTTCTCTACAGGTTACTGAGTCTTCATGGCTGTGGTCATAGGCCTTCCGATCACAGTGAACCTGAAGCTGGTATGGTCTCTGTGCTTTTCATATTCCTGGTCATCTTTCTCATGGTTTTTAAAGCACCCCAATCCACATGGTAAATCTCAAATTTAAGATGCCCCCCCCCCCCCCCCCCCCCCCCGTGACTTGCTCTCCTGACTGAGCTGGGCGTGGATCTCAGCTCTGCAACTACTATAATCTTAGAAGGCAAAGATATGGAAGGTCCTGGGATTTTCCTTAAAGCTTCTGTAGAAATCTTTGTAAAGGGGCTTCTTCATGTTTCTCTTGTTGACTCAGAGAGGATCTGGAACAAGGATGCTCTTAGGAAAGCACTTACTGGGAAGGACAGAGGCACACGAGCATGGACAGAACTGATTTTTTTCAGCCACTTCATGCATGCACACTGGATGCTTGCTTGCTTGGAAGAGGCCCTTAAAGAGTCCAAAAAGTAACATGAAGTCAGAGTGAGTGCATCCTTTCCAGGCTAACACCCCTCACAGCCTGCTGATGTTGGCCTCACACACTTCCTCTGCCTCATGGGTATTTCCCAAACTTGCACCTGCTCAGTCACTTGAAACCTTGCCTTTTCTGTGTGTTCCTTTTCTACCCAGTCACTCCAGTCTCTTTGCGTTAACTTAAATGTAAATGCTACAGGGATTGAACATAACCAAAAACCCATCCAGCCTTGTAGAGAGACTATGTGCTACATATTTCAATTTTCTAAAGAACCAGGAAAAATGTGTTTTAAATTCCAGCCAGAAACTATATTAAGCCTCTCTTAATTTTCATGTGTATGTGTGGAGGGGAGGTGACTTACATGTGCATATATGTGTTGATGTGTGTGTATGTGCATGTGCGTGTGTGTGCATATGAATGTGTGTGTATCTGTGTGTCCTGTGTACTCCAGACTAGCTGGAGTTCTGACTGTTCACTACCGTGTACTCCGGCCTAGCTGGCCCATGCACTTCCTATGACCCTCCTGTTTCCATCTCTCAGAGCATATGCTAGGATTACAGATGCCTGTGCTCCTGTGTCCCTCCAGGCTTTTCTATTGGTTCTGGGGATCCAAACTCACCATCAGGCTTGGGCAGCAGGCACTTTGCCCAGTGAGACATAACCCCTGTTTCCTCTAAGACAGCAGTGTGTGATTGCAACCGCAGGTGACCGACTCCCAGAAGGCCTCATTTGAGTTTGAAACCTGCCTGCTCTGTGAAATTGGCTAAGTAAATCAGTTTCTCCAAAACCCTATGAAAACTACAGACAGCAGTAATACAATAGGTCACACACACACCCAGCAGGGCAAGCAGCAGCTGATATGAATGCATAAGAAGGGAAGGATGGAACCCTGTCCAACCAGAAACTCAAAAGGCAGGGAAGCAGCCCGCTGTAGTCCTGCAGGGATCCTGGGGGAGGCTGCCATCGGGAGCTTATGCACTGTAAAGAGCTGTGTTAGGGAGCAGAGGGGACAGCAGCAGCATCTGAACGCCAAGGCTCTGCTGTTCAATACAAAACTTACAGCTGCCCTGTGGCTATTAACTTCTAAACTAAATCATTAGACCACCAAAGTAGGAGGGACTGAAAGGAGAATCCCAAAGTTCTGTCCCCTCCCTCCAGTCAGAACCTCCCCTCCACTGTCAGCCTCTCCCCCTCTGTCAGCTTCTCCCCCTCTGTCAGCTTCTCCCTCCACTGTCAGAGCACACACACACACACACACACACACACACACACACACACACACTGTCAGTCTCTTCCCCCTCTGTCAGCTTCTCCCCCCCTGTCAGCTTCTCCCTCCACTGTCAGCTTCTCCCCCTCTGTCAGCTTCTCCCTCCACTGTCAGAGAGAGAGAGAGAGAGAGCGCGCACGCACACACACACACACACACACACACACACACACACACTGTCAGTCTCTTCCTCCATTGTGAGCCTCTTCCCCCTGTCAGCTTCTCCCCCTCTGTCAGCTTCTCCCTCCACTGTCAGAGCACACACACACACACACACACACACACACACACACACACACTGTCAGTCTCTTCCTCCATTATCAGCCTCTTCCCCCTCTGTCAGCTTCTCCCTCTCTGTCAGCTTCTCCCTCCACTGTCAGAGCATGCACACACGCACGCACACGCACGCACACACACACACACACACACACACACACACACTGTCAGTCTCTTCCTCCATTGTCAGCCTCTTCCCCCTGTCAGCTTCTCCCCCTCTGTCAGCTTCTCCCCCTCTGTCAGCTTCTCCCCCTCTGTCAGCTTCTCCCCCTCTGTCAGCTTCTCCCTCCACTGTCAGAGCTTCCCCAACCCCCCCATCAGCCTCTCCCCGGCTGTCAGTCCCAGCCACCCCAGCTCCCATCAGCTCTCCCCCACAGCCAGCTGTCGTTTCTCACTGAGGCGGAGGTCCCTCTGCTCTGTCTGCTCTGTTACACGCAGTTCTGAGCAACTGCCTGAGGCCGATTCCTTCTTCCCAGCAGAACGAAGTTCTGAGCAGGGCCCCATCGGGCATCTCTTTGTCTTTTGCCAACTTGTGTTCCGAACAAGCGAGGGTGCTCCCAGTCTGACCTCTGCACAAGGTGGTTTTATAGGATAAAAATGTGTCTTTTATACAAAAATATTTGTACTTCTGATTCACAAGGCTTGGTGGCGCATATTACAATCCCAATGCTCCAGAGGCAAGAGGATCAGGAATTAAATCCTTTCTCTGCTACTGTGAGTTTGAACTCAAGGCCCAGCCTCAACTATATGAGACCCTGTCTTGGAAAAGGAAAAGGAGGGGAGAGGAGAGGAGGGGAAGGGGAGGGGAGGGGAAGAAAGTGGAGGGCAGGGGGAACATTTATGAACCTATAATCTGTAGCCTCAAAGTGGTGCCAGTTACCCAGTGAAGTACAGAAGTTCAGCTGACTAATGGGGCTGTGTGTCTCACAGAGCTGCACATATGTTAGTAGAAAGTGCAGTGTTGCTCTCGTGTCAAGGCCTAAGTCTATAAACACTTCTTGGAAAGCGGTGCCAAGGGCTGACGGGATGCCAATGCGCGAGCACACACACACACACACACACCACACACACACACACACACACACACACACACACACCACACACACACACCACACACACACACACACACACACACACACACCACACACACACACACACACACCACACACACACACACACACACCACACACACACACACACCACACACACACACACACACACACACACACCACACACACAAACACACCACACACACACACACACACACACACACCACACACACACACACACACACCACACACAAACACACCACACACACACACACACCACACACACCACACACACACACACACACACACCACACACACACACCACACACACACACACACACCACACACACACACACACACACACCACACACACACACACCACACACACACACACACACCACACACACACACCACACACACACACACACACCCGTTGCAGGGAAGAGCAGCAGCCACTGGGGTGGTGTGTGGGGGTGGAGGAGAGAACACTGTGGTGACCTGAAGTGCTGTCCATCCTGTGAGGCCTTGCCCTCAGTTCCAGCTTCGCAGCCCCACCCCCACCACAGGCAGGGGGTCTCTAAGATTCTGCTTGTTAGGTGTCCTGCTCTGCCCAACAGCACGGTGGTCCTGGACTGCGCATCCTGTTAGCATATCCTACCTCTGACCTTGGCGGAAACTCAGCCCTGCCGCTGTTCCGCTCCCACAGCCTGTAAAGGCCTCCGCCTGCGTGACTTCTGCCTCGCTTTGCCCTGCTGCCCACAACAGCAAACTTCATCCCCTGCTCTCCCACCTTACTTCATGCTTCCTCCCTGCCTCAGTTCCCCCGTAGTAAACCTCACGCTGGCATTGCAGCTGAGTGTTTTGAAATCTACCTTCTTTGAATCTCTAAACTGAGAAGTCAGCTGAGCCCCTATCCCCAGAACATAACTGTAAGACGAATTGCTAAACTGTCTTATTAATAAAAAATAAAATAAAATAAAAAACCAGAGGGTTAAAACTGAGAGATCAGAGGAACAGGACAAGTCACAGCCAACCTCACCTTACCAACTCCTCAGCCTCCAGAGACACCTACTTCCTGTACACTCACGCCTATATGCCTTTCTGTCCCTGCCATCTCATTTCCTCTCTCTGCCCAGCTACATCACTTCCTCTTTCTTCCCAGCTCTATCACTTCCAGTCTGTCTGTACAGAACTCCAGACCTCCATTGTTAGTGCTAGGATTAAAGGCATGTGCCACCATGCCTGGCTCTGTTCCCAGTGTGGCCTTGAACTCACAGAGATCCAGATGAATCTCTGCCTCCTTAATGCTAGGATTAAAGGCGTGTGCTACCACTGCCTGACCTCTATGTTTAATATAGTGGCTGGCTTTTTCTTCTGATCCTCAGATAAGCTTTATTGGGGTGCACAGATAAAATATCACCACACATAACCAAATGGACTAGGCTAGCCCTTAATTTTAATCCTGTTACATAGCGAGTCATGGACAGTGGGGGTTCAATTCCTGCCGATGTCTGTATGAAATCTTAAATGTCGAGAACACCGATTCTCAGCTGAAATCAGAAATTGGCTGGGCAACAGGAAGTCAGCCCTGTCCTGAAATAGTCCTGCAATCAGCAGAAATCTCTACCGCATCAATCAAAAGGGTTCGCAGCCAGTAGTCACCGAACCAAGGAAAGTGACCTTCACACCCCTCCCACTCCTGTCCCGTTCCACACTCTCGTTAGCTTCAGTTGATTGATGGCTTCCAGAAGAAGATGATCCATCACTGCTCGGATGAGCAAAGCTTCTGCCGGGACGTGTAGGTCATTCCAGCATTTTGTAAAAGTGAGACAAAATATGAAGTCTAAAAAAATGCCAACTCATGGGAAATAAAGAAAAAGCTCCATAGAGTACGGTGCTGCCAGGTGCCGGTGAGATTAATGCGGGTGGAAGATGGATAGATCTGCTTTTGAAAACAAAGCATACGTAGTATAGAAAAATGTTCATATTACAAACTCATTTTAAGGCCTGGGGAATGATTTTAAATTCACACCAGCAAATACACACTATCAGAATAGTAACTGGGAAAACTCAGTGCCTAAGCCCAGGGTCAGCCACTACTTAGACCACGTCCTGGCAAATGCCAGGCTGGTCCTTAGCTGCCTTTCCTATGTTGTGCAACCCAATCCTTATTTCTGCTGAGGTGAAAGTACAGGGTTTGGGTTTTGTGTTTGTTTGGGGGAGGTTTTTGATTGTTTTGTTTTGTTTTTGAAAGTGAGAACTCCCTCCTGGTCATGCACGGAGCTAGAAAATGTGAACACCAGATCCAAGTCAGAGGTTTCGTCCAAAGCCCACACTATTACCAAGCTGCATGCGCTTCTCACTTCCTCCCCGATTTTCAGAAAGGGGGAACACGTTTAACTAACGATGGTTATGAAAGTAAAATGGCGAGTCTTCAAACATGGGGTACCTATAGAATGAGAGGGCAGCATTACTCTTTACAGAGATGCACAAAATGCCTAGACACAGTGAAACACTCGGGCAAAGAAATGGTCTTGAGCAGATACAGCAGCACATCGTATTTTGAAGGAGAAAATAATTGGGAAATTGTCAGTTCTTCCTAAGAGATTTCATGAGTTTTGCATAATTTCAATAATATATATATATATCATTTTTCTCAAAGCAAGACAAGTTAATTATATATTGTATTTAAAAGAACAAATAAGAGTAACCATGGAAACAATAAAACAGTAAGGAAGGGAGACTATCCCCCTCTGGATATTAAAGTGTGTTATGAAGCCTTCACTCTGAGCAGTCTGGCTAACAGATGGACCAAGAGATAGAAAAATGAAGCCCCAAAATACACCAGACTGAGCATGGCAGTTTAGGATGCCATAAAGGCTGCATATCTCAGATCAGAAGAGGAAAAACGGACTGACAGACAGCTGGTTAGCTTTGCAGAGAGAGACTCACACTAAAGCCACTTCCCACACGGCACACCTGAATTAATTCCAAATGGGTCTGAACGTGAAATCAACAAGCTGCATAAATATCAGGGAACAGTCAGTGACTCTTTTCCTTCCAGTGCCTTAAAATCCAGAAGTCATCAAGGAAACGAGATCAATTTGACCACATAAAAATAAAAATATTCACATAAAAATTAGCATTAGAAAAATCAAATAATAAACAGGGATGGTAGTAGGAGGTCTACCAATTAAGCCACTTGTAACATGTCCCCATCCCTAATAAGTAGAAGACTCTCAAAGAGTATGAAAATAAAGTAGAAAAGTGACCAAATGATACTATTTACAGAGAAAAGAAAATGTCTTGTAAAAACAGACAAAATTACAAATGTGTAGCAGTGTGCCCTATGTTAAGGCTCAGGAAAACAGGTGGGAAACTCAAGTTCACATAGTCCTAAGAAGTGGGCCTTGGGTTAGCTCTAGAATGAGCTTTGTACTTTCCGCATTGGCCCAAATAGTCCCCTTCTAGGAATGCTCTCAAAGGCCCAGTGGAAACTTTCTCAGTGGTATAAGGACATTTGCTGTAGCACTTTTTGTAACAGCAGAAGAACAGACAGGACCCTGCGGCTGCCAGCAGGGTCCAGTGCAAGTAAACTCCGTGCTTTTCACTACATGGAGTGAAATGTTCCATGCATGGAAGCAGAAAAGCACTCAGGATTGTCAGATCAGTGGTTCTCCACTGCACATGATTTTGCTACATAGTTCCTCGCAACCCAAAATACGCCATTAAGTGAAATAGAGTAATGAATAATAAAATAAAGTAAAAGAGTGTCTTAGTTAGGGTTACTGTTGCTGCGACGAAACACCAGACCAAAGCAACTTGGAGAGGAAAGGGTTTATTCGGCTCAAGCTTCCACATCACAGTTCATCATCAAAGGAAGTCAGGGCAGGAACCTAGAGGCAGGAGCTGATGCAGAGACCATGGGGGGCGGGGTGCTGATTACTGGCTTGCTCCCCATGGCTTGCTCAGCCTTCTTGTAAAGCCCAGGACCACCAGCCCAGAGTGGTCCCACCCACAATGGGCTGGGTCAAGTTGATATAAAACTATCCAGCACACTGGGTTTCTTTCTCAATCATTCTCCATATTACTTACTAAGGTGGAGTCTCTGAATGAACCCAGATAATTTCAATTCAGCTAGTCTAGCTATTCAACTCGCCCTGGAGGGTCCCTTGTCTCTGCCGCCCCCACGTGTTGGGATTACAGATGGGACTGATTCAGGCACACTAGGATTACAGATGGGCTGTCTGTCATGCTTATATGGCAAGTGCTTTATCCACTGAGATGTCTCCCTTCCCCTATAACAATTAAAATCTTGTCAAACTTCCTGTCTTAGTCCATTTTGTGTACTGTAACAGAATAGAGTAGAATGGATAATGTATAATGAAAAGAAATCTACTCATAGCTCAGTGTTCAGATATCAACATGCTGTGTGAGGCCTTCTTATACCATCATTCCACAGAGGAGGGAGAGGAGGAGGGAGAGGAGGAGGGAGAGGAGGAGGGAGGGAGGGGGAGAGGAAGATAGAGAGGTTGTGGGATATTTGATCACACTGTGAAACTCTGAGACTGTGGTGATAAAATTAACCTTGGATCGCAGGGCAGAACCAGTCAACTAGTTGACAAGAATTAGCCACAGAGAATATGGAGAGCCTAGGAAGATGGATAGAGAGATGCACAGGAGAGCGTAGGGACTGACTTAAGAGATTCTTGGGCCTTTTTGGTTTGGGACAGAAGGAGAGACGCTCTCTTGCTGGGTCCTTGACCAAAAAGGAAGATCAGCTGGCTGGCTGCTTCTCGGCTTCTCTGGTCTAGCAGATTTTCACCACAATATCTGACTCCTGAGTTCTTATTGGTAACTACAACAACTGAGATTAAAAACCACCTGTGGCATCCAAAGCGTGGCATGAGATCACATGACTGATTCCAGAGCTGCCACTTCCCCTCGCTGCCACAGCCGCTCCTGAGGCGGCTTTTCCCACAGCAGTTCCTGAGCATCTGCCCCTCTGGCCCCAAGTGCCTCACAGCCCTACACCAAACCTGCTTGTGCTCCTCCAGCACCCACTCAGGCTTCTGCTGCCACACATCCTGAGTGCCTCAACCCCACTGCCGCAAACACCGCAACAGATTTGGTAAGATACCTGGGAATTCCAGAGAAAAATCTTTCCCACATTAAGAATGGGAAAAATCACAACGCAGGGAGTTAGGGCCACAACGGATGGCCTGGACATGGAAAAAATAAATGAAGGGATAACCAAGTTAGCTGAGCTTGACATAATGCTGCCTAGAATTACTCTGTTTGGTCATTCATATTTTATCCCTTAAAAAGCAGTTTGATAACTGTGCCAAATATGAAAAATTTACTGAGAAGATACAAGCCTCAGAAAAACCTACTAATGAAAATAAGAAAAATATTCAGACACAGACAGAGGAATTTAAACAAGGACCTATCACACCACTGCATGATGAAACTGAAGAGGGGAGGCCCAAGGTTATTAGAAAACCAACCTTAGTTTACCCAGTTACTATACAAGAATGACCAGCAGACTATAGGCATCCCCAAAGTTATTCAGAAGTTAAATGGAATTTAACAGATGTGCCACCACTGTGACAGTGGGCACATGTTGCCTGGCAGGGCGGCATTATCGTTTGCAGGGTTCACATCTGGGTAACACTGTGGATAACAGAGCACCTCCCAGGCCTGTGAAGGCAAGAAGCTCCATGTCAGCTCCAGCGCATCTGCAACCAAGGGGTGTGGTGTCTCTAGCAATGGGGCCTCATCCTCTAGGCAGCCAAGGGGAATGGCAATACCCTGTATCATTTGGAAAACGTGGAATACTCTTGGCCATAGTGTTTGAAGGCTTGGCTAGAGCAACTCAACAAGAAGACAAAAGAAAAAGGAACAAATAGGAAAAGAAATGAAATATCCTTATTTCTATGCATCAAATACCCTAATGGCTACAGCAGAACACTCCTAGAACTGATGCAAAGTGGCAGGCTACAACAACAACAACATGAAAATGAACGGCCTTCCTAGATGCCAATGACACAATGAGAAAGAAACCAGGGAATCAATCCCAGTCACACTAGCCTCAGAAGCAAAATACCGTCGAACAAATTTAACCAAGGAAGTCAAAGACCTGTAAAATAAAACTTTAAAGCACTGAAGAAAGAAATACAGGAAATAAAAAGATGAAGATGCAAAGACCTCCCCATGATCCTGGATGGGCAAAATTAACTTTGTAAAAATGGCCAATCTACCAAAAGCAGTCTACAGACTTGAAACAATCCCAATCAAAATCGCAACTTCATCCTTCACACAAACATCTTAGAAACCAAAAATGGAAACCAAAATATGGAAAAACAAAAGACACCACATAGCCAAAGCAAATAAATAATAATAATAATAATAATAATAATAATAATAATAATAATACTGTTAGCCTAGTGGTTCTCAACCTTCCTAATGCTGTGACCCTTTACTACAGTTCCTCATGTTGTGGTGACCCCAACCATAAAATTACTTCATTGCTGCTTCATAACTGTCATTTTGCTACTGTTATGAATCATAATATAAATATCTGATATGCAGGATATCTGACATGCAACCCCAAAAAGGGTCGTGATCCGCAGATTGAGAACCACTGTGCAAAAGGATCATCCTTCTTGGCGTCAAGTAATCCTACAGAACCGTGATGATAAAAAGAGCAGGGTCTGGCACAAAAACAGACATGTAAGTCACTGGGGTAGAACAGAGCCACCTGACATTTGACAAGAGGGCCAAAAGGCAGCCTTTTCCACAAACGGTACGGGGGAAACTGATTCTCCATGTGTAAAGGAAAGGATCTAGAGCCTTCTCTCCCTCTATGCACAAAAAGGAACTCCAACTGGGTCAAGGATTGCAACACAAAACCTGAAACTTCCAAAGAAAAAGCAGGGAGTGAACGCCAAAGTACAGGCACAGGTAAGAGCTTCCTAAATAGTGTGCCAGTCGCTCGGGCAATAAGGCCACTAACTGATGAATGGAGCCTCGTGGAGTTCAGAGCTGTCTGTGCAGTGCAGGGTACTGTTAGTCAAGTGAAGAGGCAGCCCACAAAATAAGAGGAAGTGTTTGCTGGAACTGTTATCTGATGATGCTCACCCAGTTTGCCAAAAGCCCCTGGGTTGTCTTTTCTTTCTTTTTTTTTTTCTTTTTTCTTTTTTTTTGGGGGGGAGGGCATTGATTTTTGGTGTTGTTGATTTTGTTTTTGTTTTCGAGATGGTTTCTCTGTGTAGCCCTGGCTGTCCTGGAACTTGCTCTGTAGACCAGGCTGGCCTTGAACTCATAGAGTTCCACCTGCCTCTACCTCCAGAGTGCTGGGATTAAAGGTATGAGCTACCACCTTTTCTTAAAAGCTTTTTAAGTTCTGAACCAGATATGCCTGGCTCAGAAGTAAGTAAGTAAGTAAACAAACAAACATCTCAATTTTCCTCCTTGTTGCTGCACTCGGAAGATGTCTTTCATTCCCACCCCTTTCCCCTCTACTTTGAGGAGTCACTCCAGCTGTCCCATCACTAGTTTTTAAAACAGGATGTAGTTCTGTGACGTGAACTGAGACGTCTCCAGTTAGAAGCCAAACTAAAACCTGTCAGCCAGAATGATTAGAGTCATGAGCAAGGCTGTCAACAAAAATGAGTTGAGTCATGAACTTCAGAGAAAAAATTCAAAGGTAGAAATTTTAGAAATGAACTTGAAAATGTCCCATCTGGTCAACCCTTCATTAATACCATGAATAGAAGGAAAAAGACTTGGAGCTACACACAAACCATGTACCAACAAAATTCATTTATAGCTGCCTATTGATTGAAGTTTTAAAATGCAGGAGGCAAAGAAGACAGGTATGAGGTGGGAGAGGACTGGTAGATCAGGATCAAGGAATAGACGTAGCTAGAGTTTCTCTCCAGGTCCCACCAAGCCCCTGCAGTCCCACAGCCCACTTATAAAATAAACACATAGACGCTTATATTATTTATAAACTGTATGGCTGTAGCAGGCTTCTTACTAACTATTATTATATCTTAAATCAACCCATTTCTATTCATCTATAAGTTGCCATGTGGCTCATGGCTTACTGGTATCTTAACATCTTCTCATGGCGACTGCTGGCAGCATCTCTCTGCCTCAGTCTTCCACTTTCCAAAATTCTCTTCTCTGTCCTGCCTATACTTCCTGCCTGGCCACTGGCCAATCAGCATTTTATTTTACAGAGCAATATCCATAGAAAACAGAAAAACAAATGAAAGGAAAACATTAAGAATAAAGAGTTGAGCCAGGCAGTGGTGGCGCATGCCTTTAGTTCCAGCACTCAGGAGGCAGAGTCAGGCAGATCTCTGTGAGTTCAAGGCCAGCCTGGTCAACAGAGCAAGATCCAGGACAGGCATCAAAACTACACAGAGATGTAGATGTAACCAACCGTCTTATTAAATTAAGAAACACAGAACCAATGTAAAAGAGAAAGTAGAGAGGTCAGAGCTCAGAGCTAAAATCTTACCTCCTGCAGTGCTCCTACCTCCCCGAAAGAGAGCTACTTCCTGTGTGTCTGTCTTTAAATAGTCTTTCTGTTCTGCCTTCTCATTGGTTGTAAACCCAAACACATGACTGCCTCGTCACTGCCTGTAAGTACCACCCTCCAGGTCTTAAAGGTGTATGTCTCCAAAGCTGGCTGTATCCCTGAACACACAGAGATCTACCTAACTCTTCTACCAAGTGCTAGGATTAAAGGTGTGTGCCACCACCACCATGCTCTTGCTATGGTTTTAATAGCTCTGACCCCCAGGCAACTTTATTTATTAACATACAATTAAAATCACATTTCAGTACAAATAAAATATCACCATACAGAGAAACTCTGTCTTGGAAAAAAAAAAGAATAAGGAGTTGAAGGATTCAAACTTAGACTCAAGGGAGCTAGACTATTTTAATTAAAATGATATTCCAATCTTAAGTTGGAAAAACAGTGAGGGGCAAGAAAAAAATTGAGGAAGGTGCAATGTACTTTAGCAGTAGCTTCGATTAAACAAAGACAAATACATCTTGGCTGGGTTGTGCTTGATTTTGAGTTAATCCGGGGGCACTGCACACTCAGAAACCTTTTCTTGTTACTAAATTTTTCAAGCACCCACATTCCATTACATGGCTCAGAGTTCAACAACCTGGCTCTCGAAGGTAACCTCAAGGCCTCCTCAAAATCCCACAGTATTCCCGACTCATCCACTGCCTCAGGGGTTTAGCTGGGAGGCAGCCCAGAGATATTCCTCTGGCTGCTAGGACATGCTTGTCCATGCACAGATAATGAAGTGCTGAGAAATTAAAACCTCAACCACACGCAGCAGCCCTCCCCCCAGACTGAGAGCCCATGGGTGAACAGCTCAGTTTCCTTATGCATCAGATAGACCAAGAGGTATGTCAAAGGTAGACCTCCTGAGGTCCCCATCAGGACTTGGTCCCAGATGCCTGTGACCTGCTAGATGACACTCTCTGAGCTGACTTCCCTTCCTGTAATGCTTAGTCTTAAATGGCAACTTGATGGGATGTAGAAGCAAGCTAGGAGACTGGCTTGGGCATGTCGTTTTCAAAGATTAACTGGCGGGAAAGATGTGCCCTCAAGGTACCCAGCATCTTCCAACTGATGGAGAAAGGAGTAATGTGAACTGGGTGCCTGCCTGCTCTTCCGTCTGAGCACGTGAGTCTGAAGCCACTGCTCCCTCTTGCACGACTACTGTCAGACTCCTGCTTCTTCAGACTCCAAGCCTGAGCTGAACACCAACCAGCAGCTCTCCAGGCTGCTCCAGCGCCTATTTGGGACAGCAGAGCATTCACCTCCAGGGCAGAGGCCTTCACCTCCAGGGCTAAGCAGTTACTGGGTTCTCTTCCTTTTCAGCATTCAGGTAGCCAGTGCATAACTAGCCAGTCAATAAACCATATATCTCTAATTCAAACACATATAAAATACACACACACACACACACACACACACACACACACTATTGGTTCATTTCCTCTGGAGACCCTGTCCAATATGCATCCCCAGTTCACTCTCCCATATCCTTACTGGACTTCTTGAGAACACCTCCCATATTTAGACTCACACATAAAACCTTCTCCAAGATTTTGTCTCTGAGGAATACTTGTGTTCCAGGGAAGGGGGAGATGAAGTGTCACATGTGTGGAACTTTATTACAGCAAATGGTCGGGAAAGGATTCACTGACGCATTGGGAGACATGACTTTGAATGAAGAGGTTACTTCTGATTTTAAGCAGTCACTGTTAGGCTTTCAACACCAGAAACATGGTAGACCACCAGTCCAGACTGTAAGGGGGAGGGAGTGGGGGAGGGGAGGAGGGCATGTCCTGTTTCTAGTGTTGGAAAACAAAATGTTCGTCCCTAATCATCTGGTGTGGTCTGGACTTTCAATGCCGAAGCAAAGCACTGATTTTCCATCACAGCCTTTCCATATGAATGTTGGTGACACCCGTGGGACTTGGTGCCTTCCTATTCTCACCATGAGGTGCTATGTCAACTGCCTCAGTTCAAGGCCACAAAACTGACTTGATACTGAGACACTGTCTCCCAGAGGGATTATCAATAAAATTTCATAAACCTGGCGGGGATTCATGTCACATTCACTTAGAGCCGCTACAGAATAAAATGTCACTCCTTCTAAAGCAGAATAGGGACTCTCACGGGGACAAAAACACATCCAGACCCTTAACTCATGCTCTGTAAAAGTAACAATGTTCTCCGTCAACAAGTGCAGAGCATGTCCTTCCTTGTCTTTGCCGCCTCTCCTACTCTCATTGGAGGGGAAAATCCACCAGAGGCAGGGGAATGTCAGGATGACCCGGAAGACCAACCAGCCACTAAACTGTGTCCTCTAGGAGGGAGAGAAAGCAAACAAAAACCTTCTTGAAACATGATATGAGGCTTTTTAAACTGCTGACCTCCTTGAAGAGCTACTGGCAGTTGGCTGCTGGGAAAGGGAGAGGCAGGATTTTTTTAGGGCTGTGGCCCCTGGTAACTGTCCATGCTCTCGTCTAACACTAATTAGACTCAGTGTGAGTGCGTGCGTGCGTGCGTGTGCGTGCGTGCATGTGCGTGTGCGTGACATGGAGTTGGAGGCAAATGCAGTATCAGAGAGCCTCTTGGAGCAGTTAAAGGGGGTAGGGGGCTGTATGCACATATGAAATTGTCAAAGAATAAATTTCAAAAATTTTTAAATGCCATCTTGATGACAAGAAAATTAACTGACCTTAGACCTCCAGAATATGCAAAAAGTATATTCCTTCTTCTACTTGAGGACAATCTAATCTCTCTTTACCTCTCCCATTCCTCCCTCCCTCCCTCTCTCCTTCTCTCCCTCCCTCCCTCCTTCCCCCTCCTATTTCCCTACTTCTGAAAAAAAAAAACCTGCACTCAAGCTCGCGCCTGAACATCACTGTTGTCCTTTCTGTGGCCACCCAGACAGACGTCCTCTGGTGTCCTGCAACCTTCTGTCCAGCTGAAGCTCATGAAGGACTTGATCACGAATCTATATAAGCATATTTGTTCCAGAAAAGACATGCCCTATATATGAGGTCAGAGAGAGAATGGCGACAAACTCTCAGCACCGCTGACTTCTTGCTGTTTGAGTGATTCAGTCTCTTCCTCAGACAGGGTACATTGTCTCACTACACCTCACTAGACGTATCCCCTTCTGCAGAAACATTTTCTATTAAGGGGTGCTTGCTCCAGACAAGATAACCTATTCCATTTTCAAACGCTTGTCAAATTATTGTTTATATTGACTCAACCTCTTTATTCCTTGTGGAACTAAAATTACACTCCTGTTCCACAGGGAAGCCTTCCTTCTTCTGACACACTGTGGATGTCACTGTCCTTGTTAAAGGATGGTATTCCCAACTAAGAACTACATTTGGTCTGATAAATAACTAAATCATCAGGATTCTAAACCAACAGTTTTCTGGTTCTCTCCTCCCACCCCCGAACCCCCACCCCAGGCTTAGTTTTCTCTCATTTCCTTGTTTGTCTGTCACCTGACCACACTGCCCAGGGTTCTGCCATCACCGGCTGATACCCTCAGGGGTGTGTGCTTTCCTAGAAGGAGCTCATACTCAAGAGTGTGTTCTACACTGTGTACACACCAACAACTCCCTTAACTACCCCTCCCTCTTTGCCTCCTAGACTTGCCTAAGTCAAACACTGAAAAACTCTCTGAGTAAATATCCCTTGGGCTCATCAAATTCAACATGTCCAAAATAAATGTCAACATTTCACCCCATATATTCTGCCTTCTGTCTAGGCCCCACTCGGGAAAGCAACTCCCTTTCTTCCCTACCTGGAAATCACTAGAATACACTTCAAGGCTCTCCACTTCTACTACAGCCCTAGCCCTAAGGTTCAACAGCTCTTGTCTAGGACGTAAATCCTACCATTCTTTGATTGATTTCTCTGCTATTTGTCCTCCAGCCTATTCTGAAAAGATCCCGATTCATTCCTCTGACAGCAGTGATGGTCCTAGGGTGCAGAGTGGAGAGCCCAGTCCTCTGCTCAAGGTCTTCAGTGGCAGAATTGTGCAGAGGGAATTGACGTTGAGGGAGCAGATGGTGGTCACTTCAAGAATTGTCCTAAAAACTAAATATGAAGCCTGGGGGCACACCCTTACATTCCAGGCATAAAGAAGCTAAGGGTGAGGGACAGGGATTTTCAGGCAGACCTCATCTGAAGTAAATAAATGAATAAATGAATGAATGAATGAATGAATGAATGAATGAATGAATGAATAAAAATTATTTTAAACATGATGTTTAAACATGAGAATCTTTTTTTTTCTCCAGTGGCCTGATCAATAATTAAATCTCTAGGATTCTAACCCAATAGTTCTTAGATTCTGTCCCTTTTTTCCTTGGTTTTCTCTCGGGTTTCCTTTGTCCCCCTGTCGGCTGACAGTGCTTGCTGGGGCTCTGATGTCACCCCTAACACACCCGGTGTGCGTGCCTTCCTAGAACAAGTTCACCAAAATGCAAGCACAGCCCCTGGACCTCACCGTGTGTCAATGTGTGTAACAGAAAGATGAGAGAGTCCGGTACTGGCCTGGTTGATTTTTCTAGAAAAAAAAAATCCAAAATCTACTCTATAGAAAGAAACCAAAGCCGGAAGGAAGGATAACAGAGTCTAGAGACTAAAGCCGAGAAAAGCGGTGTTTGAAGTTCTGAAGAAGTTCAGGAGGACAGGTGCAAGCAGAGACAGATGCTGACTGCAGGCTGGAAGATAGACGGGCAACAGGGCTGCCACAGCTGTTGCAGCGGAATAAATGCCATCTTTATTGACACCGTCCAAGAGACTACAGTACAAATGTTAAATGTGTTTCAAATATTTTATATGTCAGACTGATAGAAAATCAAGGAGGGGAAGATGCTAAGTTTAGAACAAAGAAGTCTAAGACCACCAGGGAAATATGATTGTGTGTGTTTGTGTGTGTGTGTGTGTGTGTGTGTGTATGTGTGTGTGTGTGTGTACATGCCTACAAACCCACTTAGTATTTAGAATGCTTTTTAAAATACCATTTCTTTAAGTTGTCATAGCTAAAGTATGACTTCCAAGTGTCCTGTTCCAAAGGGGAAAAAATCACTGTTTACATCTTGACAATACAATTTAAAGAAAACACTCTGAGTTCCAGCTTACATTGTCCATGTGATGTAAGTTGTGCCTCGGTTCCCTTTACTATAAACGTTCTTCTGTTATACACTGGAACCTGTGTTAGCTATCTTACCCTCAGCGTGCATCTCAGCCTCTCTCACCGGCCCTACCTGGAAATCACTCAGGATGCAAGCTTTACTACCATGCCTGACCGAGGCATTCCGAGTTTCCTCTGTCACAACAGCTTCCACCTTCATCTGACAAAGGCCCAGCAGGCCTCCCCATAACAAGGACTATTGGGGTCCAGCCCCTTGATCGCCCTCTCCCAGGGTTCAGGAAGAATCTACAACCGGCTGATAATCTAATCTTTGATGATATTAAATGAATCTATGTACATGAAATTCTTCAGTTCACTTGCTTTATTTTTCTGAGTCAGATCTCTCTCTACACGGCTTCAGTTCTGTTCTCACGTTCTGCTCCTCTCTGCCCTTCTCCTCCTGTCCTCTCATAACTCTAAGTTTCTTTCCGTCTCTGTCCTCAGCTTCATCTTCATTCTTCTCTATCTTGGTTCCTTCCCCTTCCTCTCCCAGAATTGGTCTCAGCCCTACCAGAAACCTGAGCCTTACCATATCATGCCAGGCTCCCAAGGTCCCCACAAGAGCAGTGATAGCCAGCTTCATTTGCAACCCAAAAGGGGAGTGAATAGAGGAGGTGGGGTCAGATAAGGCCTGGAATAAGTCAGAAAGGGAATTTATGTGCTCAAAATATATTCTTATAAGTGGTTAGGTGAAATGTTGTGAGTTTATCATAAATGTGCTCAAACTACAGTCTTACAGGTGGTTAGGTAAAAGAGTCTATAAGTCACTAAAACAAAACTGCCTCTCTTTTCCTGTGCCACCAAATTCTGGCAGGGCGGGGTAACTCTGCTCAGAGCTAGGAAACCTGCCTCAAAGCTACATTGCACCTGGTATGCAAAAAACCCTTTTGTTCTGAGTCAATTGCTCTGGAATACCATTTGGGCTGTGAGAGAAAGGAGGCTCTGAGCTTCATTTGCACAAGAAACAAAGCTATGCACCTAAGTTCACCTGTCTCCTAAGCCTAGGAGACAGGTAGTGTCTCCATAAGGGTGTTTACCTTAATTCAAGAGACTCAGTGGTTGGTTTGAAATGCTTTGTCCTGTCTACCTTTTGACTTTGAATGCTAGAGAACTATATCAGATAAAACACACTGTTAGAAGTTCTTGGGGAAGGTATGAGAGCACACAAGAAATTCATAGCAGGAAACAGCTGATATATTAAAAGCCAAATAACACCAAATACTCTTTGAGATTTGGGTTCCTCTGGAAGAATGCCTTGATTTTTCCAGGTATAGCTTTACCATATTCAGCTGAATTCTTACTACATTCCTGAGGCTCATAGCATCCCCAAATGGAGAGACAGACTTCTCAGTAAACATTGTCTTGGGTATGAGAGAAACACTTCTGCATTTGCATTCTACACCATCAGAGAGACCAGGACAGATTCTTTCTGGACCCAGGGGCAAAAGTCTGATCAAACTGCTCCCAGAGGACCCATTCAATCAGGGGCAGCCTTCAGAGGAGTGCTTACAGCTTATAAATCGTGGCCTGAGGAACACAACCACAGTTTGAAAGCAGTTCTAACGCTGAAGGGGCATCTCTGTAGCTCTCTATAAGGTCAAATAGACCAAGGGACCTAAACCAGACTCTGTGGAGAGTCCACACAGTTAGGAGCCACTTGGGCTGGAAGGGGACCTCATTTCTCTGTCAGGAAGGACAAACTTTTGCTACAAGAAGCAGCCTGCCTTATTTAGCAGAACAACTTAGAAAATTTATTAGCTCACCTCTCGAAAAGCAGTGATGGAGTTCAGGCTCATCTCTCTTCATCTCTGTCCATGTGTCTACTCTATGCAAGCAGGGGCAGTTTCAGATCTAACGTCATAAACCTATCATGGAGAGCAGGCATCTATCCTGTGGATCTCTTAGAGTCAAAGCAATGATTCTGCCCCAAGTTCCCAGCAAGCATCTGTGAAAATGACCCATAACTGTCCTTCCAGCAACTGGTCTAAAGGGGACTGGGTCACCGCTGTGTTTCTCAGAAGCACAGTGAAAGAGGGGTCGGGGGAGAGGGGGCTTATCTTTCCCTGGAGCTCAAAGGCTGTGTCACAAATGTTGAATCCTACATCTTGAAAGGTGATGCTTCCAGGGAAGGAGCGGATAGGATTTGAGGGAAAATGGCAGTGTCTGAATTTCCCACAGCAGCTCTGTGCTCTCTGGCCTTATCTTTGGTCCATCCATATTTTGAAGGCCAGAAAAAAAGGCAGTAATCACAGCAACAAGGGCAGCCTTGAAATTGGGAGTGAGCACTAGGCTGTGGACCTGGCCTATGTAGTTTAAATAGAATTGGAAAGCCTTGGACCCATTTCATCTTCTCCAGGAATATGCTCAACTGTCAATTCTGTACTCTGACAGAGTCTTTAAAAGCTCTGTTCGATGCTTTGGAGTTGAGGATTCTGATACCAGTAATGAATTCATATCTCTACAATGCCTATCTTTACACTTCATTGTCATTAAATGGAAAATTCAGCTATTCAATATGATGATCGTTTCTAGTCTTTGATAAGATTTTTCCATTTTCTTTTCTTTTTTAATGCTTCTAAATTGTAATAAAGCTTTAAAGACTAAGGTACCCACAGCTTCATTCATCTGTCTCTCAAGTATAATGAATGTATACAGGCAAAGAAGAAAAGGGATATAGGATTTGGTGTAATCCTATAACCTCGCTCATTTCCTTGTGGAAGGTTGAATAATTCCAGAGGAACATCACATAATAGCGATGAGTTATTGTCTCATCGGCGCTAAAGAAATACTCGACACAATGCGCATGCATAAACTACAAAATGAAAACAGCTCACATACAAAGCATCATTAGGAACCAGTGCAATCAGAAGCTGTGTGTACATCTAGATGCATGCACACACATCACAGAATCCTGGAGACACTTCTCAACTTCTCAGGAAACAGAACACTAATATTACAAAGTGAAAAGACTGAAAACATGCTACATTTTTTTGTCACACAGAACAAAATATCATATATCTCTCTCTCTCTCTCTCTCTCTCTCTCTCTCTCTCTCTCTCTCTCTCTCTCTCTCTCTCTCTCTCTCTCCTCTCTTGCTCTTAACTATATAAGTCCAAATGCTGACAACATACCTACAGTGGTCGCTAGAGGTCTTTTGTTGGAGTCTGCTTCAAAAAATTTCATTTCACTCCTCTGCCATTTTCAGTTTAGTACAACTGTTTTTTTAAAGGAGAATGAATACTTTCTGTGTTTTTTAAACATTTTATATGAAGCATTTTAAGCCAGTAGAAACACAGGCAAGAATCTCTCTCCTACATACTGGCTCCCACAACTGACAACCTGTGGCCAGTGTTGTCGTATTTACAACCCTATACTCCTCTCTCTGTTGTTTTGAGGGGTAACCAAGACATGTATTCCATCTACATATATTCCAGCATTTCTCTAAAGAATAGGACTTGTACATATAATTACTTCTAAATAATTTATTAAACATCTAGTCAGTCTTTACATTTCTACTTTGCTTTAGACAGCATCTCGGTCCTTTGCCTAGTCTGGTCTTGGATTTGTGGCATTCTTCCTACCTCAGCCTTCCCAGTGCTGAGCACGCAAATGTGAACCACCCAACATGGCTTGCTTTCAATACATTTTGCTTGTTTCCAAATTCCTTTGCTTTCTAAACATTTTGCTTGTTTCCAAATTACTTTATCTCCAAAAATATCACACCCTAAATTTTCTAGGTTTGGTAAGGCAGGAAGAATAAATCATCTTGATGATTTAGTGGTATACTGTATGACAGCACTTGGCAAGGACAGAGCAATTGACAGGTAATATAACATAATATGATATGATACAGATGACAATAACTGTAAAAACAATAAGATGATAAAGACAATGGTGATATAATCCACAATGGGCTCTGCCTACTAAGTAAAAGAGCTTCATGAAAATAGTGTCTTCACAATATTGGAATAGAAAGTAAGCTCTGGAATGACATTTTTCTAGGATGAAGAAGAAAAAAATGCAGGAAGCCTGATTGCATATCAAGCCCCCTGACACTCAGAGAAACACTTACAATTCTAACATTTGGTTCAAATGCGGACACAACTAAAATCAATGTCATCCAACCCCAGACCAGGACTAATTTCCAAGTGGGGTGTTGCACAGTCTCAGTGTGCGATTTCCCCATAGACTCGTCTGTCTGAACATTGGTCCCCAGACACTGACACCATTTTGGGAAGTGGAGATTAGACGGAGGAAGTAGGTTGACGGGACAGGAATGGAGGTCTACAGCCCAGTTCCACTCCCGTTTGGTCTCTGCTTCCTGACAGTCGATAGGATGCCACATACTCCTGTCACCACGGAGCTTCCAGCCACCGTGACTTTCTTACCCCAGTGGACTGTGATCCCAATTTGTAAGCCTGACAAAATCTTTCCTTCCTTACATTTTTTCCCACCAGGTATTTGGTCACAGCCACAAGAAAAGTAAATAACACAGAAAGCTGGTGACAGAACTGGTCTGCAGGAAAAGTGTTGAGGTTCGGAGCTGTGATCTAGAGAGGTCCTAAAATGATATTAAAAGACCAGAATGCCAACACAAACGTTTACAGGAGAGACTGTGATCATGAGGTTTCGGAGCCAGGTAAGGCCTCCTGGGAGCAGGGCTAGAGGCCATTTGTGTAATTGACTGGCAAAGAATGTAGCTGTGTCTGCCCATGTCCTGAGAACGTGAGCTGAGCTAAATCCACCAAGCTGTTTGGAAGAGAAAATTTCAAGACAGAATAATACCCAGGTTCTATGGTGATTATTACTTCCATCCAGAGTTGCAGAAAGCAAGATCCAAAAGATACAAAAAAAAAAAAAAAAAAAAAAAAACAAAGTTTGGAGAGAAGGGGAGGTTACAGCCAGCCAATGTTGAGAACAGGCAAATATGGTGGCTATAACTGTTGGTAAGATTAGCATCATCAAGGAGAACACTCAGACTTCACAGTGGGGCGATGAAGAAGTACCCTGAGGACAAGACTCTGCCTGCAAATTCATTTGAAAAGTGATTGCTTAAACAGGGGGCCTCCATGGTGCCCTCCTCCAGTAAGGACACTGATGAGAATATTTTCAAAGGTTCAACTAAAAGGAGCGTAGAGGCTAGGATATCTGTAGTCAGAGGGGGCTGAGCAGTAGAACTTGGCATCATCCCTATGGTACTAGTTTTGTGGTCATGAAACATGCAAGAGTAAGGGGAGGTGGGTCTTAGAGGCTTGCACCAAGTTTCAAGAAAGCTTCTGAAGCTAAATCGGGTTCCCTGGATTGATTCCTAGAGCGGGCTATGCATAAAGCTATGAAGACAGTGCCTAGATTGTAACGGAGACCCCTGAGTATTAGCTATTCCAAAGCCACGGCACATTTGCCGAGGAAAGCTGAAGACAGTAAATTGAGCTGGCCCGTGAGAGAGGCTTCAAATGCTGCAGCTCAGAGAGCTGATGGAGCAGGCTTACCCCAGCCCGCTGTATCACAGTTGGTGCCGTCAGACGCTCCAGATGCCAGACACCGAGCTATAGTTTGGTGTTGGCCTCGCTGGGGTTTGATCTCGTGTTGGTCTGGCCTTCCCATGTTACCCTCATGTTCTTCCTTTTTGTTTTCTGTTTGATGTTTGGTTTGTTTTTACCCATTTGTGAAACTTTATTGGTGCTAGGAGAAGGGGACTTTGATGACTGTGTGGGTCTAATGTATCCAAGGTAGAGAAAGAGCAAGTGTTAAGGCCTGGCCACGGTCGGCCAGGGAAGACAGAATTGCCACCCAATGCACCGGGACGAGTAACTGCCGGTGCTCCAAGGGCAGGAACCCCTCCACAAGCACGTGCAATGAGACTTGATCCGTGACTAGTTCCTGCCGTCACATCAGCAACTCCAAGTCCTCTGGCTTCACGGTCTTGCTGCCAGTGTGAGCGGCAAATACCTCCAGGTCATTGCAAAGACACCGAAGGCATTCGTCTAGGCACTTCTCTGCCTCAAGAGTGTTCTCCACAAGCTCTTAGTGCAGAAGCTAAGGAGCTTCATGTAGTGGCTCCATCCAGCCCTGCAGAGGTCTTGGAGTGGTGCCTAGGACCTGAGTTCGGGTCCTAGATGGAAGCCTGGCTGGCGCAGACTCCCCAGGGGCTCTGAAGGTAAGACCGCAACTCCAGGTCGTGAGAGGGCAGCTCAAGAAACGGATGTGGCTGCTCAGCCTGGAGTAAGTCACAGGTCCTGGAAGCTAATTCTGGACTTGCTGGCCTGCCAGAAATATCCTCACGCCCTGAAGCTCCTTCTCGTTCCTTGGCCTCAGCAGCCTCCTGGGGTCCCGCCGCTTCTCTTGGTTCTGGAAGCTGAGGCTGTAGTCAGAGAAGGGTAAAGAGCGGTACCAAAGCTAGTTCTGCTTCTGGGTTCTGTAGCCCCGACCCAGGGCTCCGTGTCCTGTGGCCCACAACGCTTTCAAAGGCACTTCAACCCCAGTGTGAGAAGGGTTGGGCAGAGAGTGATACACACTAAGCGAACAGTCAACCAAGGGCTGTGAGAAAGACTGGGTGTCTTCCAACACTACATCTGCTGGCAGGGTAGCAACAGGGGTGCCACGGTCATCACTTGGAAGAGCTGAGGCCAAGGGATCATCCTCCAGATCCAGCAAAAGAGTACCTATACCCACAGGTCCGTGTGTGGGACATCTGCGAGCCAGACCAGGTCTCCCCACTGACGGGCTGAAGAGATGGGACAAAGCTGAGGTGGGAGGAGCCGGTCAAGGGCGAAACATCGGCATTCCCACATGGCATTGGGTGAGAGGCAACCCCTGGTTCACGTCCTGCTGAAATACTAACAACCTCAGCCTTCGCTTCCTTTTGCCGTTGGCTGGGAGTCCTGGAGGCGGGGTTGTGGTGGGCTCCGGTTTAGGAAGTTGCAGCTCCAGCCCTTCCCGGGCTGCTTTCCTGTCTGGAGGACCCGACCTGGCTTCACAACCTAGCTCCATTAGAATGCATTCTGGCAGTTGTCTTTTTTTTTTTTTTTTTTTTTTTTTTTTTTTTTTTTTTTGCTACCCTACTCCTTGGAGGAAGGTGTTTGAAGCAGAGTTCTCTGTACTTGGCACACTCCACAAGAGCATACAGTGCCATCTGATCCAGGCAGGAACTATAGAGGACTACCACGGTCAGGGTCCTCCCCTCCCTGTTCTTCCCTTTTGTTGTAGGAATGTTTATCCTGTATCATTGGCCATGGGAAGTATGCAACTGTTTTTTGTTTTGTTTTGTTTAAAGATTCACAGTTAAGCTATTGCTTTGAGTCTCAAGAAGAAATACTGAACTTTTGAACAGTGTTGAACTGAAGGCATCTGTATCTAGAGGTGGATATTAGCCTATGAGGATGAGGGCAGAAATGTTACAGTTTGAATGGGAAATGACTCCCATGAGTACATGTGTTTAAACAAGTCATATCCAACTGATGATACTGTTTTGGGAGGTAGATACAGCAGGAAGTAGGTCACTGGGAACAGCCATGACTTTCCCGCAATGACTGACTGTATCGCTGAATTGTGAGTTAGAATAAATACTTACTTCATTAAATCATTTCTTCAGCTATATGATCATAATGAGGAAAACCTCAACAAATACATGATGAAAAGATACAAAGACTTAATATTATGAAGCATAATTTCTCAACCCCAGCTAAACTATACATTTGGTTTCACTGTCCTGTCTCATCTAAAATCCTATCTGTGATATATTAAAAGACTAGAGAAAGGCCAGAAAACCTTTACATCTGATAAATATTTCCATCAAAATATCAACCTATGGGGGGCTGGAGAGATGGCTCAGCAGAGGACCTGGCTTCTCTTCCAGCACCCACATGGCAGCTCACACTTGTCTGTAACTCCAGTTCCAGGGGACCTGACACCCTCACACAGACATGCAGACAAAACACCAATGACCATTAAATTAAATTTAAAAAATCAACATACAATAGCAAGTAAGTTTTTTAGAAATTGATAATGAGCATGCTGAGAAAGATTTCAGTAAAATAATCCCATTTGCAAAAGCCCCCAGGAAACTAAAATACTCAGAAATAAGCTTAAACAAAGAGAACAAAGACCTCTACTGTGAAAACTACACAACACTGAAGAAAACACATAAAAGAGATACAAGAATATGTAAAGATTTCCCATGCTCATGAATCCTAGAATTAGAAATATGAAAAATGGCCATATTACCAGAATCGTGCTCAGACTCAATGTGATCCTCGTCAAAACTCCATTCTTCACCAAAATAGAATAAAAATACAAATGTAATCACAAAGGACCCCAGATAGCCAAAGTATCTGAGCAGAAGGAGGGGTGCTATGGGAACCATAGTGCCCGATTCCAAATTACACTGCAGAGTCATAGTAACAAAAATATGAGACCGCACAAAAGCGTCATCTATACATGTCTATACAGACCAATGAAACAGAATAGATGCAGAAATAACCCATGCAACTATAGCCCCTAATTTCTGACAAATGTGAAAAATACACATTAAAGAAGACAGTCTCTTCAACAAATGGTCCCCGAATCCCTGAAATTTCTAGGAGAAAGCAGAGGCAACACATTTTAAGACACAGGTATAGGCAAGAATTTTCTGAACAATAGCTCCAGAAACAATTCCAAGAATTGACAAGCTGGGTGGCACAAAGTCAAAAGCAAAGGAAACAATGTGTAGAGTGAAAAGACAGCCTACAGGATGAGAGACAAAGCCTTGCCAACTATACATCTTAGAGAGTGTCTAGAATCTATAAAGAGTGCAAAAACTTCAATACCAAAATAACAACTATCCAGCCAATAAAGCAGCAAACAAGTTCAAGTATTGAAAAAAAGATATTAAAATGTTCAGTGTCCTTAGCCATCACAGAAATAAATATCAAAACTACCTTGAGATTCCATCATACTCTAATTTGAATGCCCATCATCAAACAATGAACAGTAAATTTTTGTGAAGATGCTAAGGGAATTCTTATAAACTGTTGGAGAGATGGAAATCAGTGCAACCACTATAAAAAAATCAGTCTAGAGTTTCCTCAAAAACTAAAGTCCAGAGTTATCAAAAGATTCTGCCATGTTAGTTTGGAATATACTCTTAAGAGTCTAAGTCAACATGTCACAGATTATCCATGTTTGTTGAAGCAGCATTTATAACATGGAACTTTATTCTCAATCTGGAACAAGTCTACAAGCTTATCAAGTCATGAGTGAGTGGGGACAGTGTGGGGTCTATACACAATGCAGTTTTATCCAGCCATAAGGAAGAATTAGATTGTGTCACTTGCAGGGAAATAGAACTTCAGATTGTCTTGTTAAGCCAAATGAGTCAAACTCAGAAAGACAAATATCACAAAGGAAGACAGAGAAGAATGGAGAGGAAAAGGAGGCTAGATGAGCCTGGAAGTGACTTGAATACTTCCTGAGCAAAAGTGACAAGAACAAGGCATGGTGAGACTCACATGTGTGACCACAGAAAACAGTCCCAGGCTAGTACTGATGGCCCAGAGGATTCCGGAGGAGGACTTGTCTTCAGTCCATATTGGAAGACTGAAATAGCTGCTTCTGAAGTCAGGAGAGAAGGTAAGCAGCAGCAACAGGGTAGATGAACTCAACAGTAAGACATGAACAGGGTAGATGAACTCAACAGTAAGACATGAACAGGGTAGATGAATTCAGCAGCAAGACATGAACAGGGTAGATGAACTCAACAGTAAGACATGAACAGGGTAGATGAACTCAACAGTAAGACATGAACAGGGTAGATGAACTCAACAGTAAGACATGAACAGGGTAGATGAACTCAACAGTAAGACATGAACAGGGTAGATAAACTCAACAGTAAGACATGAACAGGGTAGATGAACTCAACAGTAAGACATGAGCAGGGTAGATGAACTCAATAATAAGACATGAACAGGGTAGATGATTTCAGCAAGACATGAATGAAGCAGATGAACTCAACAGCAAGACATGAATCAGGTAGATTAACTCAACAGCAAGACATGAACAGAGTAGATGAACTCAACAGCAAGATATAAATAGAGTACGTGAACTCAACAGCAAGACATGAACAGGGTAAATGATCCCAGCAGCAAGACATGAACAGGGCAGATCAACTCAACAACAAGACATGAGCAGAGTAGATGAACTCAAGAGCAAGACATGAACAGGGTAAATGATCCCAGCAGCAAGACATGAACAGGATATATGAACTTGCCAGCATAATGTAAGGACAAGCAGCTAAAAAGCAAATCTTTTTCAAAAAATACAATTGCATAATTTACCTCCATTTCCTTGGACCTACTTGGTGCTACTGAACAGCAGCACCCACGTTAGGGCAGACCTTCCACTTCATATAACTTGATCAAGAAAATTCCTTACAGGTGTGTCCAGCCAAGTTCACAACCACATCCCTCACAGTGCTCATCTCATAACTGTTCCTGTGTTCTGACTTCCCCCTTAGAAATTGCTTCCCAGAGAACCCAACCTGTAATATGTGCATAGAATTCTTTCAATATCGACAGGCCCGGGACATCTCCATGATACTCAGTGTGGTCACTGCCTTTCAGCTTTGTTCAAAGTTCTAGAGACAAACTAATCATCATTACCTATTACTGAGTATTTACCTGTGCCAAAAAAAATTGATACATTGAGTCAATCTTTCGAATTCAATATATAGACGAGGAAGCAGCTAGCATAGAGTAGTGCCAGGATACAAGGGCAGGCAGACTTTGGAGTAAATGGTCTTGGTTCCATTTCCCCACTGCTTCCTGTTGATATAGGTTCAATGATGGCTGTGTTCCTGTGTTAGTCAATGTCAGTGCCTAGGCAGGCACTCACATTCCCTTGGTGGGGCTAGATAATTGGGATAGAATTATAACATGTTTCCTATGAGCAGATTCCCCTCTTACTTGCTGTGTTCAGTTTATACTACCAACATTTCTGTGCATTACCTAGAAATGCTGGCTAAAAGCCAGTGAGACAGAGCCTGAACTAAACATATAATAGGATAGAACAGAAAAGGTCATCGGTGTTTTGACTACATCTATGTCTATATATCATGTGCATGCCTAGTGTCCTCAGAGATTAGAAGAGGGTGTTGGATCCCTTCATAGTGGAGTTACAGATGGTCGTGAGTCACCATGTAGATACAGGAAATCGAACATGGATCCTCAGCAAGAGCAAAGAGTGGTTTTAACTGAAGAGCCATCTTTTCAGCCCACACTAAAAGTATTCTTAACCTTGAAATTGCAGGAAGTAATAGGTAAAGACTTGTCAGTTATCAAAGCCCACTGTTGGAGCTCAAGGGATTGCAGACAGTAGAATCTAAGCGCCAAGCAATATGAACGGTCTGCAATAACCAGGACTTATCTTTTTCTTCATCTTCCTTTCTATACAAATATAATAAACAGTAATCAATAATAAGAAGGAACAAGCACGTGGGAAATAAAAATAGTAAAGCAAAACTTCTAAAAAAAAAAAAATACTGTAATTAGCTTTGTTTTTTGTGCTCAGCTTTCTTTTGCAAAGAGAACAGGTTCCTGAACATATTCCTGGCCATGCTTGCTATTAACATGACTGAGTGATAACAAAACAAGTTCCCTTTTATACGTGTTTCCCTTTTCAGCCTCTGCGATGTGAAATAAACATGAAGCTGTCAAAAAAGAATAAACTGAGACAGACTAAACGAATTTGCCTCTGATGATAGTCATTATAAACAATGCGAATGTGGTCCCGCCTCACTGGCATTTAAATAATCCGTCAAAACGCCACCATGTCCTAAAATCTGCATTTGGGATCAGGGGAGATGAGGAGAAACAAGGGCATAGTAAGTGAAGTCGACAGAAATACCCTCGATCCCGACACCAAACCAGAAGAGCTTCGCCCCTCCGCTTCCCCCCCTCAAACATCTCCCTGGATGCCTCTGGGAGCCCTCTCCTTCCTCAATACTAAAAACACTCCCCGGGCAAAATTATCAAATATAATGAGCTTGTCCTCATTGGGAGGAGCCACTGCTAATGAAGGCCTCGTTAAATTTATGTGCACTCTCAAAAATTCGAAAGAGTATGTGAAGTTCTATTGCAAATACCATCAGTTACCTTCCATTTCTGAGAATACGGTCTAGTGCAATAATCCTAAAAAACAGAATTATGCCACTGTTTATTATAATTAGGAAACCTGGGGGGAAAATAAATACCATTCAATATGGGTATAGTTTGTTTTTTTTAAAAAAAAAAAAAAAAAAAAAAAACCTGATACAGGACACAAGGAAATACTATGAACTGTCTTAAATGTCAAGAGCATTAAGCGTGTTTGAAGAGTCTTAGGTTGAGTGGAGATGTGGCTCAGTGCTAAATCACCTAGCGTTTGTGATGCCCGGTGCTGGGCCCCTAACACTGAAAAACTTACGTCATCAAGTTAAAGGAAATTAGCAGATTATAAAATTATGTGCATAATACATTCTCAATTATGTTCAAACTTGCAAAAATATAGTCCCAGCTCTCCTCATTTGTTTTGTTGTTGTTGTTGTTGTTGTTGTTATTGTTGTTGCTATGCTAAAGACAATGACCAAAAATGACTTAAGGGAGGAAAGGCTTCATTTCAGCTCGTGGCTCAGTCGTATCGAACAGCCAGAGCAGGAACTCAAGACAGAACCTGGAGCAAGAACTAAAGCAGAGACAGAGGAGCACTGCTTACTGGCTTGCTTCCTGCGGGTACTCGACCAGCTTTCTTACACAGCCAAGGACCCCCTGTCCAAGGGGGGTACCGCACACAGTCGGATGAGCCCCCCCACTGCCAATAATAAATCAAGTCAATACCCTACTCACATGCCCACAGGCAAATCTGATAGGAACAACTCCTTGATGGATGTTCTCTCTTCCCAGATGTCTCCAATTTATGTAAATTTAACAAAAACTAACCAGCACACTGGCCAAAGATAGCCAAAACAATTTTGGAAATAGTAAAGAAGGAAGAGGATTGTACTCTTTTTGTGTATCATCTTACTGCTATTTAACTTTTAATGTGTGAGCAAGGGCCGAGGCAGACAGACCAGTGGACTAGAATAGATACTACACGTATGATACAATATGATTATATACCCATATATACATGTATACTTCATGTATGTAAACAAACAAAATACTATTAAATAACATTAAAACAATGAACTCCAAATGGAAATTTATAATTTATGTATAACATAGTATATACAATTAAGATGTCCACTCATTCTATATTTAAAATCTAATATCCATATAATCAACTTAAATATGAAAAACTAAATATTTTGAAGGGAAATATAGATCGTACCATTAGGATTTAAGAGTAGAGAACATCTCTTAAATAAGATACAAAAGGTAAGTCTTAAGAAAGATTAACCAATTCAACTACACTACACTAAAATTAAAACCCCATGTACCACCCCCATGACTCTCTCTCCTTCCACCTTCCCATCCCTTCTCCTCTGGTGCACAGTCTCCCCTGTCTCTCTCTCAGGACACTGTGACCTGTCACTTCTCCTCTGGTGCAGTCTCCCCTGTCTCTCTCTCAGGACACTGTGAGTATGTTCAGAGCCCTCCTGGGTGTGTCAAGACAATCCCCACATGCCAGTCAATATCCTTAGGCAGCAGGCTCCGCAGCGGCTCAGTCGCAGAACACTACTAGCTCGTGGGCCACGCTGCTCTCCAGCACAACTCCTTAGCATAACTACATCTGCATGTGGCTGCTGTTTTTCTACTTATAAGGTGGCATTTATGGATTCTAGAAACTGGGATCTGACATGTTCAGACAAGCATTACTCGGCCTGCTATGACTACTTCGTTATGAAGGATTCCATTTTTTATCTTACACACATATGCTATAGCCCCTTACCGCCTGCCAAGAGTTAACTCAAATTAGCCCAGCCAAAATCACCCTGCACTCCCGCTTCTCTGACTGCCACCATTATAAGCATCCCTCAGACTTAGAGGGGTGCGGGGGGGGGGGGGGGGGGTGGAGCCTGATTGTACACAATACAAAACCGTGAGAAATGACTGATTGAGACACAGCGCATTGCGCGTGCTGCCAATGGTGACATTGTTACAGTAAATTCATCATCCTGACACGTTCATAATGCTCCAACACTGTTGTCTGATTACGTCTCTCACTACAGGGTTGCAGCTTAGGCTGGGTACCTCCAGGAGACATATGGCGCGGAGAGAAGCAGCCTCACCTACCTAAGCCTCCGCTCTACCACATGCTGTTTCTACTGAATAAACAACGTCCCTGTAAAGCAAAGGAAATGCACGCAGGCATAAAGGGGCTGGCCCCCGGCTGAAAGGGAAGCTGAATGGGTGCTCTCACCCCTGGCCTCTTCTGAGGAGGCGCTTTCAGCCAGTGCTACCAGCATCAACAGGATCCGGACTGATGAATGGGCTGCTCATAAAGGACTCTATTTGAAGCCAGGGACATTTTCCCGAATGATGCAATCACTTAAAGACATGAATGACTCTCAGCCCTAAACACCAAAGAATTAATAGCCCAAGGTGAGCCGGAGTCAAGTGTCACGAGAAACCCACATACTCTCTTCCTTTCTCCCCACCGCTTGCTGCCACATGTGTGTGCCTGTACACACAGGCATGCACACACACACACACACACACAGAGCAAATGTTAAATGATGACCACAAAAGACCAAATGTGAAAGCCACTATCTCTGCTTAGGTTTCCTGTTGGGCTCCCTTGTCATGCATTCTCACCACAGATCTTAGTGTGGTCAGTTTGAAAGCATTAATAGGGCTGGAGAGATGGCTCAGAGGTTAAGAGCACTGACTATTCTTCCAGAGGTCCGGAGTTCAATTCCCAGCAACCACATGGTGGCTCACAACCATCTGTAATGAGATCTGGTGCCCTCTTCTGGCCTGCAGGGACACATGCAGGCAGAACACTGTAAACATAATAGATAGATAGATAGATAGATAGATAGATAGATAGATAGATAGATAGATAGATAGATAGATAGATGATAGATAGATAGATAGATAGATAGATAGATAGATAGATAGATAGATAGATAGATAAATCTTTAAGAAAGAAAGAAAGCATTAATAATAAACTCAGAGTCACCAATAATGAGTTGGTGCTGCATTAAGGAAAGAAACCAAGGCACATCCGCTTGGAGTCATCTAACCAGAAGTGAGTCCCGTCTAGCTCATGTCCCTCTGTCCTCATGTCCTCTGTCTTCTGTTGCATGAGTCTGAATCCGTGCCTGCCTAGAGACTGCCTTATGTATCTATTCTTGTGTCTGTGTCTGTCTGTCATGTGACCGTGTGTGCCTGTCCCTAACAGAGCACTTTGCTTGGTATGTACTCAACAGCACAGAAGGCATCACATGGGGAAGGAATGAGGGACACTTTATAGATATCTTCAACAGTGTTTTCCAGGGATTAAATCACAGGCTCTAAACTGACTCAGATAACAAATGATACCACAAGTGGCATCATTTATCAAGCAATAGTCACATGTTGTGTCCAACATTCTGTGTGGATATTCTTTTTATAAGAGTGCTTTCAGCCTCTACTTTTGCAAACGATCATCAGAGCACACATACACACTACTCTGGGGCAGAGGCATGGAAGAGTCCATGGCTTAAGATTACAGCTATGCATTGGCTTAGGTTGCAAAGTTGATTACCTGGGAAATCCAAGGCCAGTTCAACAAACAGGCTGAGCACATGGTAGGATAGCAAGTTAAGTCTTGAGTGACCTCAGGGTGCTATGAACTCTGTATGGTCCGGCAAATGATCCAGTCTCTTACAATGTAAGAGATATCTTTATCACAATGCACCGCCACACCCTCTGACGAAGGCACTCTCTCCAGTAGGTGACTGTCCAGGGAGTAAGGACAAAGGAAGTATAGACACTGCCCAAGGACAGGGGGACAATATCGAGCCAGCTACCAGTTGGGGGGCGGGGTCACTAGACCTCAATCCTGTGGCAAACTCCGGGACACAGTAGAAAATACTCATCTCCCTAGAACCCTACCAGACAGTCCGGGGGCTAGGTTATCTGTTATGAGAGTCCATCCATCACTGGTTCAGGACCGCCCCATAGAGGCACTGATTTCTCTATGATTCTGCCCAGCACTTCTAACCTGTTTGGACCAGTCAGTTCTTGAGGGTTACTGTGTATAGTATACCATTCTCCCTAAACACTTTATATAAGTTAGCAAAGTAGATATATAAGTTAGCAAAGTAGAAAGCCACTGACTTCCAGTCCTAAAATCAAACCATGGGAAGAAGGGAAGCTGTAAACACACACACACACACACACACACAACTGTGTTAGGACTCATTGTCCAACAGAGGTGGCCCCACTTGCTATGGTGGTGATACTGTAGTCCTACACAGCATCCCCTGCACTCTGGACACTGGAAGAACCATACCCACCTGCCCTCATTTTGTCGAGGAGTAACTGTGAAAGTATGGTTCCCGTGTGAGTCAAAAGCTCCGTTTTCAGCTAACCAAATCAGAGGCTGACTTCACGGAAGGCTGTGAAGGAGATGTGGTTTGTTTCCTCTGTGAGCACTCTGGACCTCCTCCCCTCCTGGAACTCCTCACCAATTCGGCACCAGACAGGCCCTTCAGAGAACTCTCTGACACTGGTCATTTGCCACTGTTGTGTGACAAAAACTGTCCCTGAAGAACCGAGACACACATCTACTCACCCCAGATAGGGAACTCATAACAGACCAAAGTGTGGACGCCACCAAAGTCCAGTTTAGTAAACCAATGGTTTTTATTGGGCTTACTTACAGGAATACAGGTGAGGAGTTACTTACAGGAGAAGAAATAACTCAAAGACATTCTGACAAGACGGCTCACAGAACTGGGAACCTGGAGCACACTGCACAGCCTGCAGGCAGCTCAGTAGATTGAGGAGTGTCCCTCCAGGTGCCCCATTTGGTCTACACCTCTTCCCAGCAGCTCGGCTGGCTTCTGCTTCTTCCAGGAAGCTGGTCTGGTCTCAAAAGTCTCCTTTGCAGCTTAGCTCGCCTCAGAGTCTTCTTGGTAGCCCGTTTTGCTTTGTCTGTGAGGAACTCACAGCTTTTATTGCTCACTCTGGTAAGCTGGGGCCTAGTGAATCTGGTCAGTTTCAGGGACTTCCTGAAGCTATTTTGAGTTATTTACCTTCCTGATTTAAGAGCTTCCCTGTAGGGCGGAATGTTTCAATCTTGAAGAAACTGCCACTAATAAAAATGCACATTTTCGTTCCCTTGGCAAATGCCTAGTGAGTGGCTTGCTTTAAGCCTGTCACTGTGCAGATGTGGGGACACAGAAATAGAACTCCGCCCCTGTCTGTAAGATGTCCTAAGTGTCACGATTAAGACATACAGCACAGTAAGGAAGCTTGGGGATTTACTACAGGGAAGCAGATCTTCAATTAGTGAATGAAAGCCTTTGCGCCTTGTTCAACATATTTCAAGCATCAGTGAGTAGGTAGACGGGACTGGAGAATGGAAGGAAGCGTCCTGGCCCCCAGACCCTTAAATCACACATTGGAGCTGCAGAGACTTGAGGCATTCGGGCGCTTTCTTCCTCCACCTCCACACAGTGCTGGCCTGTGGCCACGGCCTGCAGAACAAACTGAACACGAGCAGCAAGCACCAGTGTGAGCATGTGCTCCTGAAATCCTGCTGTGCATAAAGGATGGTTTTTAATTTGCTTGCACATTCCAAGAAGCAAAAAAAAAAAAAAAAAAAAAAAAAAAGGTTTCCTACTTATAGATTAATCCAGCGTTCTGGTAATAATGCTCTCTTGGCTCATTATTCAGTATGGAGATGGCCTCCATTTCTGCTTACACCTGTTTGGCTCCCTTATCCCTGCATCACGTGTCCGGGAACCCAAGGCAAGCTCTGTGTGGAAAGACTCTGTGCCTTACGTTTGCTTCATCCACACAAGGAAGGTAACAACACCTCACAGGGAAGCTGAGAGGATTAAGTAAGATAATGGATAGCATAAGGAATTCGGAAAGTTTATTTCTCCCAACCAGCCCCAGGCGTTTCGGAGAGGTGGCAATAAAGGCTGCTGCTGCATTTCACATGAATGGTTATGAATAGTTATCAATGCCTGTGAGATCTCTTCAGGAGGAAGTAAGTAGGCCCTTGAAAACACACGCATGCTGCATGGGAAGAAGCCACCCTAACAGCCTAATTGTAAAGGGAGCTGTGCAGCCTTGCAATTACCTGCTAAACAAAGCGTCAGAGAAGCACTAGACGATGGACATTTCAGGCTTTGCTACTCGAGAAGCGCCGTCCCCGGGGCTGGGGAGGTGGCTCACTGAGTAAGAGCACCCGCTATGCAAGCAAGAGGAACAGGGTTCTATCCCCCAGAGCCTGTGCAAAAGCCATGCATAGCCAGGCTTGGGGGGCAGGGGACACTGGGAGCTCACCGGCCCCCACTCCTGCTAGCAAGCTCCAGGTTCAGGAAGGAACCCTGCCTCAAGAAATGAGGTAGAGCGCAATAGAGGAGGACTCGCTATGTGCACATATGAGCAGACACACAGGTACTCATAGCCACACATGCATTGAACATGTGCACCACACAGACACACCAAAAACCAAATGTACTTAATTCTTCAGTGTTCTAACAGAAAAGCTAACCGTGTTTTTGTTTTTTGTTTTTGTTTTTTTTTTTAAGTTTTACATTCTGAAATGTGAAAACTTTTCCTAGCTTCACAATTAGGTTTGGCCCCAGAGCCTGTACTTGGCTGCCAACTCCTGGTCTTTAAAAAAAAAAAAATGCATCTTTCAACCCAGAAATCCCCACTAACCAGATGAGGAGATGTCTGACCGCAAGCACTCACACACAGAAGGTCTGCGAATCCTGGGATGGCCCCCAGGCCTACACCATACCCCACTGTCATCAGAAACGACCCCCCTGTTGTGCAGACCCCCCCCTTCACACTTCACCCTTTGTACTACATAGACCTGTTCCATCTAGGGGAGCAATACATGAAGTCACTAACATTGTGATAACAATCTGTATTCTCAAGTGACTCTTTGTTCCCATGGGAATCATAAACAATACATAAAAAAGAAAAGAACACCCTAAGAGGGGAAAGTAAACCAGGGCTGTTCTCTGCAGAAATGTCCAATGTTTCCTAATTCCAGGGTGATTGGGGGGGGGGGGCGGAGATGGAAAAGTGATGAATCTGTGTTTCCCCTATTCACTGCTAAAAACGGACTAAAACCCTGTGAAGCATGTAGTTGCCAGAGCCCTAAACTAAGTCTCCCCAGGAGATGACCTGGCGAGTTGTTTACCCTCGGTGACCCTCAAATGCAAACTATGTCTCCATTGTCCCAGGGTGTCATAAGAACTCAATTAGATACTGACATCGATAACACTTAGGACTGTGTCTTGGCACCTGGAACAGTCTCAGGAAGAGTTAGCAATAACTGTTTCAACAATTGTGCAGGGTTTTTAATGCAAAAGAACAAACGTAAATTTTGTTTGAAATTCCTACTTCCATTCCTGGAGATTTTGACTCAGAAGGTCTCCAGTAGGACCAACAAGATGCACATAAACAGAAATGCCTGGTGATTTGGGTGTCAGTCAAACCACATTTTGAAACACAATGCCCTAGAGAATAGATCAACGGGGTTAGAGGCTGGAGCGGTTGTTACAGGAGAGAACGTCAGGGTAGCTTTGAGGAGGGTGTCCCAAGAGACCACAAGGGAATGCTCTGTGTCTTCGCCCAGGTGTCGGTACCTGAATATGTTCATCATGCTATCATTTATCAAGATACATACTTGTGATTTATGAGCTTAACTGAATGAGATTTTTTTTTTCTTTAAACTTCTATTAAAAAGTAAAGTTCCAGAACTGGTGCCAGAGTGGACAACAAAATAAAAGTTCCCGTTAGTGGTTCTCATCCCTGACAGAATATTAAATTAGCTTAAAGAATAGTTAATTAACATCTTGGTCCAGGCCCAGATCTCACAAACGCTGATTTCATTGGTTTGGACGGGGACCTACCCATCAGTGACTAGATGCTCACTGAAAATATCGTAAGTCAAAAGATATTTAAGGCAGGTGAGTGTCACACATCCATATTATCAACAAAATGGAAGCTGAGGCAAGGATTGTGAGTTCAAGGCCAGCTTGGTCTACATAGTGAGATCCTGTCTCAAAAATATATATATTTACCATGCCAAACAACACAGTATAACTTATTCTACCTGTTTTGTATAAGTTAACTTTTATTCTCTCTACTTGTCTTTTCTAAGTTTTTATTAGCATATCACAATTCTATATGATAATAGCTTTCACATCAAACTTCTCATGAGGTACCTATTTTGACACACTGCCCACCACGGTCCTCTCTTGTCCCCTCACACCCCTACTGATCCCCTTTCTCTTCCCAACTACTACGTCTTTTTTTAAGCCCAATGAACTTAATGAGGGCTGCTTACAGAAGTATGGATGAAGGGTTATTTATAGGAGTATAGGCAACTCATCAGTAGTTATACCACTAGATAAAATATCTTCCCTTTCCCAGAAACCACTAACTGCTTACAGATGGATCCTCAGGAAAGGATGGGGCCTCATAAGCCTCCCCCACACGGTGGTTATTCACTGCCAATAAAATCTCAGAGCAAGGTGGGACCCTGTGGTCTTCTCCCTGCCTCCGTGGTGAAGTACTGCTAGCCAAGAATGTCATGGCCATGCCATGCCTAGAGGACAGAAGTCCACAACCCTACCCTGCCCCTGGCTTTTCCATACTTTACACTGTCTCCTCCATGATGTTACCTGAGCTTTGGAGGGGATGGTAGAGATGTCCCATTTAGGGCTGGACGTTCAATAGTCGCTTATCTTACCATGTTGGCCGGTTATGCTCTCTGCAGTGAACACAGCCCACTGCAGAAGGGAGCTTTTCTAACCAAAGCTGGCACAGCACTCACTTAGGAGCATAAATAGAATATTTAGAAGGTAATTTTATAGGCACATTATGTCAATTTATCAATAAATGGCCATACCTTCCTCCCACACTGTGAACTCCTCAGCCACATTTACAGTATTAGATATGTATTCCCTCCTATGCATCAGGCCTCACATCCAAGAAGACAGTGGTTAATTACTCCCTAAAGAGCCATGCCAGTCCTCCACCAGTGGACATGTCTTACGCTGCATACCAGAAATGGAGTGTGCCATAGAGCTCACACAACTGAGTAAGTACCTCACTTATCTATGCGTTCTTCTAACGCTTACATCAGCCAACAGTTGAGCAAAATCATCTACCAGAGAGCCTGGTTCGTCATAAAGGATTGACAAACTCATCTAATTTATTGACTACCTGTTTTTAGCTTCAGTCATCGGTTTGACAAAGCTGGGAATAGGGAACTTCTATTGAGGACTAGCCCCATCTGATTTGTCCTTGGGCATGCCTGTGCCGAATCTTCCTGACTGCTAATCAGTGTGGGAGAGCCCAGCCCACTCGGGGCCTGAGCGGTAACAGAAAGGTAGGCGAGCAAGCAAAGAAACCCACAAGCAGCATTCTTCCTTGCTCTCCACTTCAGTTTCTGCCTCCAGGCTCCTGCCTTGAATTCTTGCAATGAACTGTGATGGACTGGACCCTGTAAGCCAAATAAACTCTTTCCTCCAAAAGTGGGTTTCAGTCCATTTTATCCCAGCAACAGGAAAGCAAACTACAGCACATGTATTCTTCCCCTAAAAAAATACTCACAACACAATACACTGTATCTGTTCTCCTAGTGATGGCAAGACCAACTGCGAACTGTGGCATTCTGCTACTTCTCAGCACCAAGAAAGAGTGTCCTACTGTAGCTTAGGAAACAGTCAAAATCAGAATCTAGCATAAAAGGCTCGCCGGGCGGTGGTGGCGCACCCCTTTAATCCCAGCACTCGGGAGGCAGAGGCGGGTGGATCTCTGTGAGTTCGAGGCCAGCCTGGGCTACCAAGTGAGTTCCAGGACAGGTGCAAAGCTACACAGGTCAACCCTGTCTCAAAAAACAAAAAAACAAAAAAAAAAAAAGACTCTACAGAATGCATATTGCTTTCACACCACCATAAAGCCAAAAATTCTAACCAGAACCACTGTATATCAGGGACCATCTGCATTTGAAAAGTTCCCCCAGGTGAATATGTCCCTTTTCGCCAGAGCTGAGAGTGAAGGCCCTATTTCACAAGGACCCCTGGCTAAGGCACCAGTGACTGGGCTCCTCAGTGGGTCTGGGTCTGTACTTCTGCATCTGGGGGCATGTCAGTCAATGCTGTTAAACAATAGAACACAAGCCATGTTTTGAGAAGCACTGCCTTTGTCGGCTTCCTTGTGAGGCTAAATTGGTGGCATTTAGCTCTCTGTTCTTTAGGCCCCTGCCAATAAGAGTTAATGATTCTCCCACATTTAAAATCTATAATCCAGGAATGACTGGACTCTAGCTACCGTTATGACACACAGATGGTGCTGGTCAAACATTCTGTTGTTTAAATATTCATGCAGCATGGATGGGAAAAAGCTCACAAAGCCCCACCCCGATCTGAGGAACTTTTCTTCAGGGGTGTAATCCTCAGAGTGGCCCGTGCTCTAGGAGGCGGTCCTATAGCCATGGACATACAGGCAACATTACACGGATTCAGTGGGTACTAAATGTTGAGAGGGGGAGAGAGAGAGGGTGGGGGAGGGGAGAGAGCACACACATGAAGTTGAGAGGGAAATGGGAGAGAAAGGATAAGAGAGGAATTGGAGAAGTGAGAGCAGGGGGTGGAATGGATCCAAACACACTGCACATGTGTATGAATAGTAAATAAAATATTTCATTTAAAAAAATAAATCATCATGCATACACAAACATATTTGTAACAACAATAAAAGAGAAAGAGGTCATGAATTTGAAAGAAAGTAAGGTTGGGAAGGTCTAGAGGAGGAAATGCAAGGCAGAAATTATATAATAATATTATAATCTCAAAAAAATACTGAGAAGGTAAATAAATGATAATACTTTTAAAGTCAAAATAAAGAGTGAATAACTATTCGTGCATCAGAAACCTGAGCTGAGCCTCTGAAGTGTATCAGATGCTGAGCTGCATTCACAGCTCCTTCCAAGGGCTCAGACAGTGGTAGTTGGCAGAGACACGTACAGGGACTGTTACTGCTAATCTCTGATCATAGGACGTCTACAGAACTCTTCCTTGGTTGGAATTGTTAGCACTTTCCATACACAGCACAGAGCACTAGAAGCTGACGGTGTTTGGGAAAGCACCATGATACTCTAAAAAGACTACACACATTTTAGTGTGGATATAAGAGATTGGAGAGCGATTTGGAACAGAGTCTCACTGTGTGGCTCATACTGGCCTCAAAGTCATAGCAATCCTGTATCACCTCCCCTGGGTGCCAGGACTCTAGACAAGCACACCACATGGCCTCAAAGTCATAGCAATCCTGCCTCACCTCCCCAGGGTGCCAGAACTCTAGGCAAGCATGCCACACTGAGCTAAGAGGTTTGTTCTGTATATTGATAGTTGTTCCTGACACATTTGTCCTGGAGGCTGCGGCTAGAACTTTATCATTTACCAGAACCTGAGAGAAACTCTACTGTGCGAAATCAAATGACAGTCATAAAGGCCACTTTACAGTTACGCAGCAGGCAACACAACCCGGAACAATTCTCAGTGGTGTCATAAGCATAACCCTTGGATCGTCGCTCAAAACCGATTTACTCCTAAGGACTTGGCTCTGCACATTTTCATGTCCCCCATCCCCTGTTTTGTTTTTATTACTTAAACTCTATTGGGAAGAAAGGCCTTGATGTTAGATTGTAGATCTCACATAAAATATCTGGGCTATTGGATTTGTCAGCGCTCAAGGAAGGCAGAGTAATTGAAGTCCATTTATAAAGCTCCCACAGCCCAGCAGCGGCAACAGCAGCTGACGGAGGAAAATTCTCCCGGCATCAATATTCAGTATGAACTTCCCACACTTACAGAAGATGTCCTAAAAAACAGGACGCCTGGGTTTGGTGTCACTCAACACTAGGGCAATAGTCACCCATGTCCTGCGGCTCCAATCTCACCTGCAGAAAAGGCACTGTTACCCTGCATCACACCGTTACCCCGCATCACATCGTTACCCTGCATCACACCGTTACCCTGCATCACACTCTATTTCAGCAGAACTATCCCAGCCAGCAAGAATAGGTGGCCTCCACCCAACGAACAATTGGTCGTTTTAGGAAGAATTAAACCCGACAGTATGTAAAACCAAACAAAAATGTCATGAGCCAACTGTGTGTGTTTCAGAGATAAAAGGTTGAACATGAGAAAAATCAATCAATGCAATTCACTATTTTGACAGATAAGGAACAATACAGTATAGTCACCTCAGCAAATACAGAAAAATTATTTGATAAGAAAATCAAAATCCATCCATGCATTTAAAAAACTATTAGCAAACTATGATTAGAACGGGGTTTCAACTGGTATTTTTCAAAAACTACAGTTATTATCACTCTTCTAAAATCAAAATCAATTATACCTCCTCCCTCTTTCATAATAAAAATTGATTTCGCCCCTAAAATCACAAATAACGGTGTCTTCTCTCACCATTCTTTTTCAACATCTTGCTAGAAGCTGTGACTAGGAAAAGGAAAAGGAAAAAGAAAACGCATACAGACGAGAAAAGAAAGAGTGAAGATGAAAATGCAGCTTCCAGGAGGGCCTCTGAGCTTTCTGAGTCTTGGGAACCACCCGCACCCCCTCACACCCCACCCCACCCTGATGCCCCCAACCCCTGCTTTTCTTCCCAGGAAGGAATGTTTCAATGATTCAGAGGAAATACCTATAAACACAGGGCATGTCTGCAATACATAAAGTATCTTGGTTTGCTTGCTTTGGGGAAGGGTCTTACCACTCTAGACTGGCCTCAAACTCCCTGTAGAACTGAAAGTGACCTTGAACCCTGGTCCTCCCACTCACCTCCCAGGTGTTGGCATTACAGACATCAACAGCATGCCTGTTGAAATAACTCTTCTTCTCATGAAGAAGGTGATCAAAAATCCAGTTAAAATGGGCAATTGTCATTTTAAAAAATGCAGTCATGCACAGTGGAACACCATTACATCTCTACTCAAATGGCTAAAATTAAAGGCTGGCAGTTTCAAATGTGGGCGAAAATCTAAACATGACAGTAAACAGACATTTAGATAAGCTGTTGGATGGTGGCTTACAGAGTCCAGCATCCACTTCCCACACGACTCAGGAATCCGTTCCTGAATGCCTCCACGAGGAAACACACACACACTTTCATCTCCAATTCCTGTTGATTTGATCTTTGGTTTTTGGTGTTGTTGCTGCTGTTGTTGCTGACATAGGGTCCCACTATATAGTTCTATCTGACCTGGAACTCGCTGTGTAGAACAGGCTGGCCTCGGCTCACAGAGACCCATCTGCTCCTGCCTCCGGGTTGCTGGGGTTAACAGTGTGCACCACCACCCCAGGCTTATCAACAACTTTTAAAGTACTTTGTACAGATGTTTCTAGTAACTTCATTCATGACAACAGCTTCAAACTGAAAACAACACACATTCAATTTTTTTTTTAACTATGGTGTCCAGGCTAGGGAGGCGGCTCATTCAGTAAAGCCAACTGCGCCCGTAAAGGCAACTCGCCAGCAAAACGAGCTTGAGTCCTGATCTCTGGCAACCACATAAAAGCCGGGTATGATCACACACTCTCACCACAGAGCTGTGCAGGTGGCGTTTGTGGATTTCCAGAGGCTACTGGCAGCCAAACTAGCCAGTCAATGAGCTTTCTGTTCCGTGAGAGAGAGAGACCCGTCTCAGAAGATAAGGTGGAAAGCAATAGTGTAAGACTTACATCAGTCTCTGGCCTCCGCATGAAAACAACATGTTCATATGCACCTGCACATACACATATGCTCACAAATACACATTAGCTACACACACACACATACACACACACACACATGCACGCACACACGCATACATGCACGCACACACGCACGCATGCAGGCAAAACAAGCAAACAAACAAAAAACCCTATGGGTCTACACAATAACACAGACTGAAACATTACATTTAGGGAAAGGGCCCTGCACCAAAGGCTGCCTAGTCCCATTCATATGAAACGTAGGAAAGACAAAGTTAATCTGTGATGATGGAAACCAGACCAACAGTTGCCTAGGAATGGGCTTGGGAGGAGGCCTGATAAGAAGGAATACATTCGGATTCGAGAGGACAAAGATATGCTATGTTTTCTATTTTATAATTTTTCTTTATTTTGAGAATTTCATACATATATACAATAAAATACGATCATATTCACCCCCATTTCTCCCCTCCAACTCTGCCCATATCCCCCAATGTGCCCTGACCTAATTCCATGGGTTCTTGTCTGTTTTCCTCATTTTTTGATAACCCATTACACATCCAATCAGTGTTGCCCATGTCATTTCCAGAAGTCATCTTCCAGCTCTTACTCTCTTTCTGACTCCTCTTCTGCAGTATATTCCCTGAGCCTTGTTAACGGGATAAAGATGCCCCACTTAGGGCTGCTCACTCAATCTCTCCTCAGTACTTCGACCAATTATGCATCTCTACAATGACTGCCATTCATTGAAAAATAAATAAATAAATAAATAAATAAATAAATAAATAAATAAATAAATAAATAAATAAATAAATGGTTTCTCTAACCAAGGCTGAGAATAGACCAGTGCATGACTTTTTAGCAAAAATTACAATGGCTTCCCATCCATGGGCTTTTGACCAGGGTTACAGTACCAGACACAAAATTCCCTCTGTGGAACAGGACTCAAATCCAATCAGAAAGCAGTTAGCTACCCCATAATAGTCATGCCACTATTACACCAATGAGTATATCTTTCCTGGCAGGTCATTTTTGCAGCATACAGAGTTTATTACTGGATGAGACCACTGATGTCTTTTCTCAAGCACTGTGAAATCCAGCCAGGAGGGAGGAAGTTTCCAGTCAGCTGGAGATTGGTTTCTCTATGTTCTTCAGCCAAAGCATGTGGTATCTTCAACAATAGGGTCCTACCGTGTAATTACAGTGGGTAATAAAGGGCAAGAGCAACAAACAGCCTGTGTCCTGGAGATCTCTGGGCCCTCCTTGATCAATAACTTTATTTATGGGGGGGTGGGTTGGGGGAGGGCATATCCCATGTCTTTATGCTGTTTCCATTGTGAATACATGTGTCAAAATTCATGGAAACATGCTATTGTTGGTTAGTTGTAGTTGGATGTTTCTCCATCCTGCCCAGCCCTGTGGTCGGGACTAATCTCTCCTACCCACATCCCACAGTTGTTTGGCCCCAAGTAAACACACAGAGGTTTATATTAATTATAACTGCTCAGCCATTAGCTCAGGCTTATTACTGACTGTTGGGCTGACCAATAGGTAGGGCTGATGGAGGACTGGTCCAGCCGGTCTCTCCCTGGGACTGAGCAGGATGTTGAGTGTCCACGGCCCAGACCTCCCCTGTCCACCGGAGAGAAGCACACTGAGCCAGGAGTCTTGTCAGAGCAGGAACTTGCTATGGGATGGTCTGTATGTCAAATTGCTCTGATTGGTCAATAAATAAAACACTGATTGGCCAGTGGCTAGGCAGGAAGTATAGGTGGGACTAACAGGAGAAAAGAAAGAACAGGAAGGCAGAAGGAGTCACTGCCAGCCACCGCCATGACAAGCAGCATGTAAAGATGCCGGTAAGCCACCAGCCACGTGGCAAGGTATAGATTTATGGAAATGGATTAATTTAAGCTATAAGAACAGTTAGCAAGAAGCCTGCCATGGCCATACAGTTTGTAAGCAATATAAGTCTCTGTGTTTACTTGGTTGGGTCTGAGCGGCTGTGGGACTGGCGGGTGACAGAGATTTGTCCTGACTGTGGGCAAGGCAGGAAAACTCTAGCTACAGTAACTCATTTTATTGCATCAGGAGTGGACTTATATAGGTTGGGGTGATGAGGGATGGGGTGAGGATAGTGGGCCAATGAGATGATGCCATCTCAGCAGTTACTAGGCAGAGGTGAATCTAGTCACTCATATGTGGAAGTCATGTCTGAAGACAGGTCACCAAACTCAAGCTAGGCTCAGGAAGCTACACTGGGCCCCACACCTGGGCCTTGTGGGGCCCAACAACTGACTAGCTCTTACACTTAAATTAACCCCTAATTCTTAATCTATGTCTCGACACACATTCTGTGACTTTACCTGCGTCCCATTACATGTTGCTCCTTGGGCGGCTGGCTTGTGTCTCTCCCCTCTCTGCTTTTCTTCTTCCTGTCTCCTGGATTTCCCACCTGGCTATCACCTGACTAGCCATTGGCCAGAGCAGCTTCATTATTAACCAGTCATAGCAACACATATTCACAGTGTACAGAAAAACATACCCCAGCAGTTAGTTGGTTAAACGATGAATTTTTTTGGTAAATGTTGACCATTGACATATCTAACTATATTGTGGCACCACTGATACAATAAAGAAGCAATGACTATGAATCACTGAAAGTTACTGTGTATTATTTATTGTGTGCTAGAATCTATACTCAGCATTTTAAAAGAACTTTCTCATTTCGTTTACTCACAAAGCCAATAGCTGAAGCATAATCCCTAGCCCCACTTCACAGATGAGGAAATGGAGACTTGGAAGTTTGGACAGTTAATATGTAGCATAACTGGCTTAAAAAGTCAGACCTACTGTCTTCAAACTAGCCGAGGCTCTCAGCGCTGCAGCGTGCTTTCTCCGACAGACGGAGGAAGGCATTGTGCCTCTAATACAATGAAACACTCCTAACGAGATGCCAACAAAGGGAGAAATAAGTGGATTTGTCACTTGGGCAGAATAGGAACATGATAATAAATCATCAGGCTTTTCAGGAACCACTAATGTCAACAGACCATCAAATCTGAACCGATGGAGCAGCAAATGTAATTATTGAACCAGGACAATTCCAGTTTAAGATACTGATTAATCTCAAAGATACAAAGGTCCTTGTTATTATTCACTTGAGAAGGGAAATTAACTTACAAAGAAGATCAGGCACTGGCAGAGAGCGAAGGAAATCCATGCTGTGTTTCTTCTTACACTTGTCTTATTTACTACAATGCCTGTGTTCTCTGCCAGCGTTTTACAAGTGAATTCTTCACATATTCAATCTCATATTGAGTGAGTGGATTCAGCTCCAGAGCACAAAGAAATGGAAGCAACCTAATTAATTCCAGGAAAGCAAATACAGCCAAAATATGAAAAGTTAACAAAGACAGTACAAATTAAAAAAAAAAAAAAAAAAAACAACTTGTAAGTGGGAAAGACACAGAGAAGGTGTTGTAGAAAATCTCATCTAAGAATAAAACAATTAAATTACAAATAACATATTAGTAAATGTAACTCAACAAAATATCATATAAGGCTAGCAAGTAGGATTAAACAAAGATAGACTAGATCAGTGGTTCTCAACCTTCCTAATGCTATGACCCTTTAATACAGTTCCTCAGGTTGTGGTGGCCCCCAACCATGAAATTATTTTTGTTGCTACTTTGTAACAGTAATTTTGCTACTATTACAAATCATAATGTAAATATCTGTGTTTTCCAATGGTCTTAGGTGACCCTTGTGAAAGGATCATTTGACCTCCCTGCGAAGGGGTCGTGACCCACAGGCTGAGAACCACTGGACTAGAGGTATAGCTCCGTGGTAAAGCACTTGTCTAGAATTTATAAAGTCCTAAGTTAAAGCCCCAGCAGAGAGGTAACCTGTTCCCAGTTCTTGGGTTTTTATTTGCTAGCATAGAGTATCTCTTTGAGGTATCGCTCTTATTTGTAGACTAACTCCATAAAACCTTTTTTTATATACATATATGTACATTTTATGAAGCTTCTATAGTAGGATTTCATATAGCTTTTTCTTTATTTTTTTTCTTTTTTTTTTCCAATGTTCAGTTTCCTTTAATGACCCCCATCTCCCTTGAAGGGTAGGTGCAGGCAGCTAGGTGACGGCAAGGCATGTTCACTTGAAGATCTTGCCTTGATTGACGGCTTTGCCCACATGCTGGAAGGCCCCCTCCCAGGCAAAGTACTCTCGAACCAGGGTCTTGGTCTCCTCACTACCAGGATCCAGTTTCCGCCATGTATATGACTCGTAGTCCACCTGCCAATCTGGACTCAGCGGAAAAGCAAGCTCTTGGCCTGAGAAGACCCAAACGCCAGAAATGGAGCTGCTGTTGTTGGTTCCAAAGAGGATGACACTAGCAAAGGCATTCTTCCTCAGTTTGTCCAATCGCTGGAACATCCCAGTGATGAGGTTGCAACTCATAAAGGTCTGGGTGAGCTCTTCAGGGAAGCGGTACTCGGCATACCAGAGGGACCAGCCATCCTTATCAAAGTGCTCCCAAAAATATGGCAGCGCCACAGAGAGGGTGTCCTCATTGGAGTACTTACGCTTAAACTCATCCAACACAAAGGTACTCTTGGGCAGATGAGCGAAGGGGTCCTTGGCCTTGGGCTCAGCAGCCAGTGCCTGCTCACACTCATCCATCTCCTCCTCAGGAGCTGAGGCAGCAGCCTTTTTTTCCTCTTTCCGCTCAGCCTGGGAGCGGGGGGCTTCTGTTTCTCTTCTCGTGAGCCCTTTTCTTTCCTTGGAATATCTTTTTTAGGCTGGCTCTCTGCAAACTTCTTAGCATCAAACTGGGCCATCTTCTCACACAGCTTCACTTCCCCCAAGACTGCCCTGAACTGGGGCTGGTTAATGCAGGTGAGGAACCATCGGTTGGTATTGGGGGAGGCCTGGCGAAAAGAAGGCTCTAAGACCTGTTTGTAGAGCCACAGAAGGGTGCAGACGACTGTGATATCAGCCAGCGTCACTCGCTCACCCACCAAGAAAGTCCTTGTCTTCAGATGAGTGTCCAGCAGCCCCAGGATCCGCCTCACCTCCTCTTTTGCATTTTCGGTGGCCTGTTTGTTGTGGTGCATGATGCCCAAGGTGGGGAACACCCAGGTGCTGGCTGGAGGAACAATGTCACTGTCGGCAAAGCTCACCCACTGCACCACCTGAGCTGCTGCCTCCGGAGTACTTCCCCCGCAGGTCCTCGTTGCTTACGTAATAGGCGATGGCATTGCTCTCAAACACACAGAATCCGTCATCACCCTCAAATGCTGGAACCTTGCCAGCTGGGAATTTTCTGAGAAATTCAGGGATGCGGTTGGTTTGGCCAAAGTGGAAGTGGGGTGGTGCGGAGAGCACGCGGACCTGGGCCCCACTGTACTGAGCAGCAATGAGAGCCTTGAAGGCTCTCCAGTTTTCAGGATATGTGTACAGGGTCCCAGCCGCCATGGTGATTCCGCAGAGAAAGGGGGTGGGGCTGTCGGTGCTCCATATAGCTTTTTCAAAAGGAATTAGTATTCTTTTTTTTTTTTTTGGTTTTTTGAGACAGGGTTTCTCTGTGTAGCTTTGCGCCTTTCCTGGATCTCGCTCGTTATCCCAGGCTGGCCTCGAACTCACAGAGATCCGCCGCCTGCCTCTGCCTCCCGAGTGCTGGGATTAAAGGCGTGCGCCACCACCGCCCGGCTGGAATTAGTATTCTTTAAGGGTAGGTTAACCATGCTCCAGCAGTTGACCCCATACCTATGAGTATCTAACCAGCCCAAATTGGACTTGGTGGGTGAAAGAGAGAGGGAGGGAAAGAAGAAGTTGGGGAGGAGAGGGTGAATATGATAAAAATACATTGTATGCATTTATGATTTTCTCAAAGAAAAAAATTAAGCGCTTGCCACTAAGCCTAATGACCTAAGTTCAATACCTGAAACACACATAGTAGAAGATCAGTTCCCAAAGTAGAAGAATAATTCCCAAAAGTTGTCCTCTGATCTCTATAAGCATCCCATCATGTATACACACACACACACACACACACACACACACCATGGCAAGATATGCCCATAGAAGTATCATGAATGTCATGGGGGCAAAAAAACACCTTCTGCTTGGATTTAAGACTCACTCTGCAAAAGGAAACATGTGTCTGGTGTTATAAATCTGACCAAGAGCCTATGGTTGGAGAGTTCATAGGCCCCAGGGTGAATATGCTACTGTTAATTGGCTAAATGGACATAGAGTCAAATTGTTCTCTAAATTCTTATCTCTGTACTATAGATCAGTTATCTCCCAGGCATCATCTGAAAAGCTTCTTTATCCAGTGGATGGAAGTAAATAAAGAAACTGAATAAAGAAATTCACAATTGGCCAAAGTTGCAGAGAATATGTGTCTGCAGAGCACTCAGCCACAAATGGGACATATACACCTACCTTGGAGGAGGACACAGCACCTACCCCAAGGCTCAGGAACCATCTCAGGAGAGTGAGCAGACAGATTATACGAGCCAGAAGTTGTGAAGGACTGTAGTGAAGTTGTCTCCTGGACACGACAGAACTGCTGCCCTCATGAACTCACAGCAGCCATAGCTGCCTGTGTGAGACCTGCACAGACCAAGCCCATCAACGTTCCAGAAGGAGGTGGGGAGGGGCTCACAAGCCCCCACCCCGGGCCAAGGAGGGCTTATTAAGATCTGAATCAAAGATCCCGAACTAAGACAAAGAAATAAAAGGCACTGTCATAGTGTTCGTAAATGTGTACAAGTCCCTTTTTAATTTAATATTTTGGGTTTATGTATGAGTGATGAGCAACATGAATTGCATTGGTGATTTTTTTTTAGTCGAGGAGATGAAGTTGGGAGAAGATGGGGGCAAGGGATGGATCTGGAAGGAGTTAGGGGAGGAGTGGAGTGGATATGATCAAAATACATTTTATGCATGTATGAAATCTTCAGAGAATTAATAAAAATATTTTTTAAAAACTGTTTAAAGCTGGATATGCAATCTTAGAACCAAGGAAGCAGAGACAAGAAGCTCCCCGGTGTTTTGGGCAAGTTCCAAGTCAGTGAGAGACATCATCTCAACAAAAACTTGATAGTGCCTGAGGAAAAGAGTCAAGGTTGTCTCTTGGCCTCCACACATATGTGCACACACACAAATCCATTGTGTAGGAAAACTATAAAGCCTTTATGGAAAGAAGGAGTCACCAAGTTAAAAACCAATAAAATAAAATAGCAATAGTTTATTATAAGTTGGAAATTTCTCCAAATTTAAAAAAATAAAATTTGAAAACTGTTAACATTTAGTTATATAGCAAATAAATGAGTACTCTGTAACTTACAGTGTTCATACATACAATTGGGGAGTTATAACATTTATGCCAATTGTTATCAATTATGTTATTACAGCCTAACCCACCAAAGAAAATACAGCCAACAAACACTGGAACATGTTCCCATGGAAATTAAAGAAATGCAGCATAAAACACAGTAAGTAGGGTACCACTGTGGCGATGGGCCTGACCAAGTGCCTTGCTGAATGACGACATCCCATCCCCAATGTTGTGAGCTGGGCACATCCATATGCAACTGCTGAAAATCAAAGCAATTTTAATACATTCTAAAGTGCTTTGACTTCATTCAGAGACTCTGATCCAATGGTCCCACTCTGAGAGACTTCTCAAGACGTACATACAGGCAAAGCTTCGTGTGGGATGATACGCAAAACTGGAAGAAAGTTCTTAAATGTTCAGTAGTAATGGAAAACCTCAGAATAAGCTATGGCTGTGCCAAGTGAATGGAATAGCGGTAGATGTTTAGAGCGATAGACAAAAGAGTTAAACACATTAATTTCTGGGAAGTAAAAATATATAAAGAACTTTCATTATGTACTTAATGAACTTCAAAAGGGTTGAATGTGCTGCTGCCTTTACTATTGTAATGAGAAAGAAGATTTTAAAAAGTATTTCCATTTTGGAAAACAAATTGAAATCATGGTTATGAGGCTTATGCTAATGGGACAATGAGCCAGTTATCCTTGAGGGGGAAATACCTGCAGAGAAATAACCCTAGACAGCAACAGTGGGTATGTGCATAGAGACTGTGGGTGGCTTTCTGTTCTTTGGGGAAACCACTTTTATTGAACTCAGCAAACATTCATCCAGATCCTAAAGTTCCTGAATTAGGACCAAGAGGTAAAAGGAGCTATCACGGTATTCATCAATGTGTATGAATATACTTTTATATAACACTTTGTATTTATTCTCTGAGAACTCCATACATGTATTCAATGTATTTGATCATATCTGTACTTCACTTCCAGCTGCCCCAGAACACATCCCCAACATCATGTCCTCTGCTTAAAAAAAATCCACTGAAATGAATTAGTGCTGCCCGTATGCATATGGATGAAGGACTATCCATTGGATCACAGACAATCTACCTCTCCTAGCAGACATCGACTGCCAATATTCCCCTCAAGTGTGGGTGAGCCTTTGCGAGCCCTTCCCTCATCCATGCTGGAAAGCTGATTGACTTGATCATGCGCAGGGAAGCATGGCTGCTGTGAATCCATGAGTGCAAACAGCCACATTAGCTCCAGAAGATGGTAGTACGCAGCCCTCTCCCCATCCTCTGGCTCCGACATTCTTTCTACTCCATCTTCCCTTATGAACCCTGACCTCTGACCAGTTTTGAGTCTCTGCATTAACCAATGACCCTGTGAAAGCAGCTCTCCTGACCAGGGTTGGGATCATGACACACTGATGGACTAAACTGCTGGTACAGTTGCACGGAATTAAAAGATGAAGTCCATAGTTCATGTGTTTCCTTTCGTTTGACTATTTGTCCCTGTGCTTTATCCAACCTTGGTCTCAACAATTCTCACTCATACAAGCCCTCCTCTTTCTCACCAATTGGACTCCTGGAGCTCCTCCACCTGGGGCCTGGCCATGGATCTCTGCATCCGGTTCCCTCAGTCATTGGATGAGGTTTCTAGCACGACAGTTAGGGTGTTTGGCCATCCTATCACCAGAGTAGGTCAGTTCGGACTGTCTCTCGACCATTGCCAGCAATCTATTGTGGGGGTATCTTTGTGGATTTCTGTGGGCCTCTCTAGCACTTTGGTTGTTCTTTGCCCTGGAGGAGATGGGAATGGGGGGTGGGCTGGGGGGAAGGCGGGGTTACAAGGGAATCCGTGGCTGATGTGTAAAATTAAATTAAATTATAAAATTAAAAAATGCAAAGAAAAAAAGATGAAGTCCTCAGATCCCTCTGGCTGTAGCAGGTTGCGTGTGGTACTGAGGGAGGAGAGGAGGGCGGAGCCTTGGTCGCAGCAGCCTCAGTGTCTGCGGAGTTCCGGCACGGGGGTAGAAGAGGCTTTTTCCTGGTGCTTCCCTCAGATTCTTGCACTCCGTCATGGTCCTGGAGGTCCAGTGTGTGTGAGAACCACCTTTCCCATCAAAGTCTCTACTGTTCTCCTCTCCAGTTCTTTTTATAATATTCTAAATGGTCATTTTCTGCCTGGAAGAGTTCTCAGGGAGAACCATAGGATACATCACAAACCTTTCTGCCAAAAGTTCACCATTGTGCATATTTTTGTTTGTAAAACCCATTTTCAAACCTGAGTAAGCAAACGCCAGTACCAGTCAATGATTTCAGGTTACAATAACAACTTCCAAACATCAAATACAAGAAAAAGAGAGAAATGTCTTTGTTCCCTTAGATCTTTAGATGGCAAAGATTGTGACAATGAATTTTTTTTCAGTGATAGGAAGATACATTTAGTAAATATTCTCTATTAACTTCAAAAAGAAGTGAGTGTCTAGACCAGAATAATGACTCGGCACTGAGAGATAATTTCTTACCTTTTTCTTTAGTTAAGTGAGTTTGCAGTATTAAGAAAACATACAGCACTGAAGTACCCAGCATGTCAAAGTGCCACACAAAGCTCCGTATTATTTTTGAATGCTCCGTATTATTTTTGAACGACTTACCAAACATTTCTCAGCAACTACTATGTGCCTGGCCTATGATGCTACACTGTTCACTAAAGCTGAAGAGGCTAGGTATGGAGACACACACCTGTAGCCTCAGATACCCAGCAGGCTAAGGCAAGAGGGTCACTTGAGCATTCGAGGCCAGCCAAGGCAAAGCTGCAGCACTGTCTCCAAAACATAAAATTAAAATGAACTGTTCTTTTTTTTGTTTTAGCATGCTCCAGGGCTCACATCAAATCTCCATAATCAATAACAAATAGACGCAGCAGCTTACCATTGAAGAGAACAGAGAAATAATGTTCCCTTTGTGTCTACAGAAAAGAACAGAACCTCAGTGGGGTTAGTAATTGGTCACAGTAGGAACATGGTACAGGCAAGAAACAGAAATGTAAAAGCCAGGGGGGTAACAAGAATGGCAACGCTCTTAGAAATGATATGGGGAGTCACACCAACTGAAATATGGGGGTGCAATGACAGTTAATAGTGTGTCTTCACAGACATCCCTTAAGTCACCTATTGACCTCCTAAGGACCTCACTGACACATGCTAGTGGCAGAGTGACAGCTCACAGGAGGGGCACGGCATTCTCCGAGAGTCACAGAAGAAAGGGAGTGTGAAGGATCACTTTAAAAGCTACACAGAACAAATGGCCGCTTTGCTAATGAAAACGACATCGAATGTCACACAGGAATGAGCACAAATCCTAGTCAGACTCCACTTCTGGGAAGATGTCATTCCAGAGTCAGATTCAACATCCTAGCTACCAGGATTTAAAGTCTACCTGCTGTGGATATCACTCTATATAAATAAAACACTGATGGCCAGTGACCAGGCAGGAAGTAGGTTGCCAGGCAGGAAGTAGGTGGGACAAGGAGAGAGGAGAATGCTGGGAAGTGGAAGGCTGAGGAGGGAGACATTGCAGCCACCGCCAGGACAAGCAGCATGTAAAGACACCGGTAAGCCACCAGCCATGTGGCAAGATATAGATTTATAGAAACGGGTTAATTTAAGATATAAGAACAGTTAGCAAGAAGCCTGCCACGGCCATACAGTTTATAAGTAATATAAGTGTCTGAGTGATTATTTTATACATGGATTGTGGGACTGCGGGGTTTAGTGGAACCTGGAGAGAAGCTCTCCAGCAACATCTACCCCCGTTCTTTCCCCCACCCCCTAAAAATCTACTCTTCTATGAGGTAAATACAAACGCACTTAGCTGATGAATTAAAACATAAACTCTAATCGGCACCACGGGAGGCAGATTCGTATTTTGACAGGTTTGCAGACCAAAGTCTAAACACTGCCGTAGAAAAGCCTCAACAGTCCCCTTGGCTTGGTGCCTCCATGCCGCATGACTGCACGGCATGCTGCCGAGGGGTCTACACAGGCTCCTGACACCAGCAGACTTTCAGGAATCTCAGTTTACTGCCTGCTTCTCCCGGTCATATCATCTGGCGAGGCTGGGGCAGAGCAGGTGTTTGCCACAGCAACTCTCCACAAGCAGCTTGGAACGTGAGGGATGCCCGACGCCTTCATCAGCTGCAGCAAGGACAGTATCGGTGCTGGATGAGCAAAGGAACCACTCGCTCTCTTCGATTCCTCGGGCGGAGTTCTGAAACAAGAGCCTCCTTGCATTTCCTCTAGCTAACATTATGAATAAAACAGAGATCATCATTAACCCTGCCTTTTAAAGAAAGAAAAAGGCTATACTGTTACAGACAGATCCACGCCGCCGTTCTGAGTCAAATTCTGAAGAGCTTACTTCTGAGGAAAGCGCTTTCCTCCCTTCACTGAGACTTCTCTCACTCAGTCGAAACCCTCAGAGGATCTTCAAAGTTAAAATGCCTCAACTATCATGAAAATCATAGTCAAATATTTGAGTAAAATGAAACCAGCTGTTAAGCTGCCAAACAGAGTAACGTCTTGTGCTATCTAGCTCTGGGGGAGAGGGGGGCGCTTGTTCATGTGAGTTTATGTGTGGGGGTTGTTTTTTGGGAGGTTTTTTTTTTTTTGGTGTGTGTGTGTGTGTGTGTGTGTGTGTGTGTGTGTGTGTGTGTATTTGTGCCTGTGTATGTAAGTTTATGAATGTGCATGTATATGTATGCTATGTACTATTAGCTACATCCTAGTGACATGCAGATGCATATTTTAATAAGTTCTTAAAGATTCCAACGTGTAAAGACTTCTGCTTCCTGCCCAAATCTGGGCACTTGCTACAGTGAGGCAAAGTCTACCCCTCAGACATTTCGCACAAGGAGCCCACCCTGGTTTCTGGCCACGTAGTAAGGAAAACTCTAAACTCTTTCCTAACAGTCCTAGAGGGGAAAAAAAAAACAAAAACAGTGACCACGAGGGACTTGTGCTCAATTTACTTATAAATTTGAAGGCTGACACTGATGAGTTCTATCTATTATTATTATCTATTATTAATAAAGAAATTGCTCATTAATATGACCCCTCCAGGTGACATCATTCTTTATGCAGCAGAATCACTAGGCAGTGTCAGAGAGCACCCTCGTTCTGAAATTACACTGCACACTGGTTCCCTAGGAGCATCTAGCAGCCAGGCATTTGCTGTCAGGGTGTAAAGATGAGCATGCATATGTAAGTTTCCCAAATGAAGCTTATTCCATAACCACCCTTACCAGTTCTCCAAAGAGACAAGAGGGCTTCTTAACTCACACACTATCATTTGTGTGCTTTATTCATGGCAGCAGAATTCAAAATTCATGCACTGAAGCAGAAAAGGGTTCCCTAATTTAAATTGCTACTATCTTAACCTTTTCTGAAGAGATTACTCAAAAAAAAGAAATTAAAATAATAGATTACACAGGAGAATTAGCCTAAGACTTCAAATTTCTGTTCAACAAGTAAAAATAATTATAATTTATGTGTCGAGTTTTACAACTAACTAAAAATACTAAATGTGTTACTCTGCATTTGATCTCCACAATGTCATACTTAATATTAGATTATACTATTCCAATTATTAAATGTCATGCATCTGGGTAAATGAGTGACTGTAGAATGTTGCGCATGACAATATAGTCATAACATATTGAGTACAAAATGCTGCTTTCAAAACACACTTGACTGCTCAGTCTCATTTTTCTTTAAACATTTTTAACTCTGTGTGTGTGTGTGTGTGTGTGTGTGTGTGTGTGTGTGTGTGTGTGTGTGTGTGTGTAGCTGGAGAGTTTTCTATCCTGGGTCCCGCCAAGCCCCAGCAGTCCCTCAGCCCACTTATAAAATAAACACACAGACGCTTACATTATTTAAACTGCTTGGCCATTAGCTCAGGCCTATCATTGTCTAGCTCTTACTCTTATATTCAGCCCATTTCTATCAATCTATACTTTGCCACGTGGCTCATGGCTTACCGGTACCTTACATCTTGCTTGTCCTGGTAGCAGCTGCAGGCAGTCTCCCCCTCTGCCTTTCTGTTCCCTCAATTCTCCTCTCTGTTAGTCCCGCCTATACTTCCTGTCTGGCTACTGGCCAATCAGTGTTTATTTATACAGAGCGATATCCACAGCGTGTGTGTGTGTGTGTGTGTGTGTGTGTGTGTGTGTGTGTGTGTGTGTGTGCATGCAGGGATTAGGAGCATATATGTGCTTGTGAGTGCAGTACCCAAAAAGGCCAGAAGATAGCGGGAATCACAGGCAGCTCTGAGCCACCCAGCCATGTGGGAACTGAGTTCGGGTCCTCAGCACTCACTCTGAGCTGTGAGCCATCTCTCCAATTCCTTCGGTCTCATTTGTTGTAGAAAGATAACACACATACCCATATCCATGGAAAAGTGGCTGCTGGCGACTACTCATGACCACTCCCCGTCTTTGTTTTCCGGGCTGCCTACAATGAGCATGCTTACTGTCTGATGAGAAAGGGGGTCATCGTTTTTCCGAGAGATGGGAGCTCGTTCCGCTGCTCAGACTGTCTCTGACCTCCCGGGTGGGAGCCTCCTCTTCACCCTGGGACGATAGGTGTGTACCTGTGCACCGCAGAGCCCGGCTTTCATTGTTGATTTGGTTTTTTGAGGCGGGATCTCACTCTGTAACCTAGGCTGGCCTTGAACTCTCAACTTCCCGCCTCTGCCTCCTGGGTGTTAGGCTGATAGGAATGAGCCACCATGTCCCACGGACTTCATGATTTTACAAAAGCGGTTTCGGTGCGTCTCAACAACCAAGCTGAATACCAAGGGAAAACAGACCTTCAATATAAACTTCTTTTTTTAAGATAATCTTGGAGGAGGGGTGGGAACAAAGTCCCACCTCTAGTCAAAGGGCTACCAGCATTTGATTTCTGCTGAGTGGAGGGAAGGTTAGCTATCTCAATGGAGCGACTGGCACAGTAGGTGTATCAACCACATTCCAGGGCAGATCCTACACCAGGAGTTGGCCAGTACAAACTGGACTCCATATTTGTTTGTCCACTTTTTAGGTAAGAGAGAGGACATGAAGTTGGGTAGGTAAGGAGGTAGGGGGAGGAGGATCTGGGAGAAGTTGGGGAAGGAAATACATATGATCAAAATGAATAAAAAGACAAATCTTGGGAGCATCATAAGTCACTGTCTTACAATCCTCCATACCTATGAGGACGTCCAGTCTATCACAAAATATACATTGAGCAGTATCTTATCCGACTCCTCAGCAGACAGAGCGTGAGGTGAGGTTTGAGGTGCTGATACTTCATTTGCAAGCTCACAGTGGTTCAGGTGAAAAGGAAGGATCTGAAGCGAAATGAAGCTGGTGTCATGTGCATAAGCACCAACTACCATACAATAATCTACAGCAGCTCACTCGGCAGGTGTGTTCATCTGACATGGGGACTTTGTGACTGCTAGAAGCAGTAACCACCTTGGAGCCGTCTGCGGAAGGGAGAGGAGAAGGTCCACCTGCCTGGTTTCTGAAGGGAGAGGAGAAGGTCCACTTGCCTGGTTTCTGAAGGGAGAGGAGAAGGTCCACCTGCCTGGTTTCTGAAGGGAGAGGAGAAGGTCCACTTGCCTGGTTTCTGAAGGGAAAGGAGAAGGTCCACTTGCCTGGTTTCTGAAGGGAAAGGAGAAGGTCCACTTGCCTGGTTTCTGAAGGGAAAGGAGAAGGTCCACTTGCCTGGTTTCTGCTGTTTCCGGTGTCACTTGATCAAGGTCAACTTGGAACTGACCATATAGCCTCTGAGAACCTGCTCAGGAGGCTGGAATTCCACAAAACAGCAATAATCAGAAAAAAAAAATTAAACAAACCCAATTCCATCAATAGTCAAACACACTAATTAAAATAATAATGAGATAGGAATGTTTTTCTGTCAACTTAACTAAACTTTAAAAATCAATTTATCTGAGAACGTGTCTACATGGAATGACATGTGCTCGGTGAGGATGAGACTTTGTGTCGCTTTGGCAGCACCAGCCACTCAACTGCCCATCCTTGTGGATCAGTGGGGGTGAACGTTAACACAATGCCAGTAAATCAAGCGATGCCTATTACTTTTTTAAAAGTGAAAATTGCTGAGGCCTTCAGTTCCGCACATAGAAATCACTGTACAGAAATATTTGGATATTTGTGAAAAGATTTCTTACAAATGGGTTCATTGTAACGTTGGTAGTCAGAGAAATAAGAAAATTATCTAGCTGTCATCATTAGAGAGAGAGAGAGAGAGAGAGAGAGAGAGAGAGAGAGATGAGAAGTTGATTAAATAACTTTCTGAAACCATCCCATGAAAAGATATGTATCTCTTAATGAGCTATATCTTTACATGTTAAATCTAAACATAATGAAGTGCTGTTTAAAAAGTGTGCGTGAGTGTGTGCCTGTGCCTCTGTTTGTGTGTGTGCACGTGCATGTGTGTGGAAAAGAACAGTTAGGATGGTAGGTTGATAGACACCTGGAGCTTTTCTGCATCTCCATGAGACTGAAGCAAAAACACACAAACATCGTCACAGGGAGAGATGGAGAGTCACGAAGGCACTGGAATGCTAAGGAGCACAGCACAGTAGCGGTGAGTCCACACATCAGTAAGTGTAAAACCAACAGCCAGGCTGTGCAAGGGTGGAGAAAGGAAACGAGAACGTGGGAGTCATTTCCAAAGCAATGTCCTCAACAAAGGACCCGCGGGGGGTTGGATCTCATGCACACTCATACGGGACAGCACCTTAGGAGTGGACACATTCCAGAACATTCTCAGGGAAGGAGTGTTTCCCTGACCATATTCAGTTTACAATCACAGTTCAAGAAAGAAAGACAGTAGAATAGCTTTTAGAAATGATTAGCTCCAGGTCATGGAGTCCCTGTTTAAGAGGTAAAAATGGTAGTCTGGAATGCCTCTAGGGATTCCCATTTGTATCATATGTATCAACGCTCAGTTTGTATCATAAAGTTTTGGCTAAAAACTAAAAGAAGGGACTTATTATAGCAGGATGTTGTTGGTTGCTTTTGCTCTTTTGGCTCTTTGTTCTTTTGGGGGGCCCACCACCCAGCTCCCAATAAATCACACACAGAGGTTTAGTCTTAATTATAAGTGTCCAGCCTTAGCTTGGCTTGTTGCTCGCCAGCTTTTCTTAATTTATCCCATCTACCTTTTGCCTCTGGGCTCTTACCTCTCTCTTACTTCTGTAAATCTTACTTTAACTCTTACTCCGAGGCTGGCTGGGTGGCTGGGTGGCTGGGTGGCTGGGTAGCTGGGTGGCTGGGTGGCTGGGTGGCTGGGTGGCTGGATGGCTGGGTGGCTGGGTGGCTGGGTGGCTGGCCCCTGGTGTCCTCCTCTCCTTGTTCTCTTGCTCTTTCTTCTTCCTTCTATTTATTCTCTCTACCTGCCAGCCCCACCTATCCTTTCTTCTGCCTGGATATTGGCCATTCAGCTCTTTACTAGACCATCAGGTGTTTTAGGCAGGCGCAGTAACAGCCTGTGAACAGAGTTAAACAAATGCAACATAAAAGAATGCAGCACAACTTTGCATCATTAAACAAACATTCCACAGCACAAACAAATGTTACACATCTTAAAATAATATTCTACAACAGTAGGAAGAACTCTTAGAAGGATCCTATTCACTTTTTAAAATATATCTTTTAATTTAGTTTATTTTTATTTAATCTTAATTTAATTAAAATAGAATACATCGTTTTCTTCCTTCTCTTTCCTCCTCCTAACCTTTTCCGTGTCCCCCCTACACTCCATCTCAAAATGGTGGTCTCATATATATGTAAACATATACATTCGATCTGATTAGTCCATTTAGCTTGGCTTGTCTGTATGTAATTTCAGGGATGGCCACTTGGTGCCGGATAACCAATTAGGGGCTCATTTCTAAGAAAGACTAATTCTCGCTCTCTCAGCAGTTATTTGCTGTCTGTAGTTCTCTGTCCAAGGATGCGGCCCTGTGAGGTTTCCACACCAGCGTGTCTATTTCTGCTGTCATTGTTCAGATATTACTTGGGCAGCCACATTGTTATCATGGCAGCTCCTCTGTCACTTCTGGGAGACAGTCTTACAGCTGACCTCCTGGTCCTCTGGCCCTTGCAATCTTTCTACCTCTCTTCCTGGATATTCTCTGAGCCTTAGATGCTAGGGTTGTGGGGTTATAGTTGTATCTATTGGGGCTGGACACCTCATAATTAGTTCTATGCAATTTAACCCGCTGTGGTTTTCTCTATTCACTTTTTATTGCAAATAGTCTCATAAAGCTTTCCCACAGCAAGTGGATCTTGGAAAATTTGGCAGCCCGGCTACACAGCAAAAGAAGCGAATGTGACGAGATTGTTAGGTGAGCCAACCTAGGTCATACACTTCCAATTCCTGTTCCTGAGCAACAACTCACCACAACCGGCCAGGATTACTTCCTGATGTTTCAGCCCTGTGTCTGGAAAGAGCAGTCCTCTGTGATGGGTCCAAGGACCACATAATGGACGTGCCATGCCCAAAGCACAAATCACGACCAAGAAAGGATGAAAAGGCACCCTACTACAGAAACATTACAATTGTCACACTTGATGACAAAGGTCAAAATATACACACAGACACACACATGCATATACACAAGCACACATATATACACACAAACACACATACTCACTCACGCATACACACATATGCCAGGTTGAGAAAAGTTGAAAATTCTTTCAGAAAAACCTGTTTTTTATGAACCTGTCTCTTCCATCAGTCAGTGGTACAGAGAACAGGATCGCTTTCATCTCTTCACTCCCAAAAGTAGTTAGGCAGCGTCAGGGGGTACCACCTTCCTGTTTCAGTTGTTCACTTTTAGTTTTGGGTCTTTCAACTAAAAAGTTATTTTTAAGATGCATGGTATTAGTTAATTATGTGGGAGTAGGGCATGCATGTGTGTTCAGGTACCCTCCAGCGGCCAAAGTCATCAGATACGCTGGAGCTGGAGTTGCAGGCCGTGTTAAGCCGCTGACACAGGTGCTGGGAACCGCACTCAGGTGCTCTAAACGAGTAGAAAGCCCATGCTCCTAACTACTGAGCCATCTCTCTAGGCCCAGAGAAATTATTAATAAGTCAAATCATATTAAGGGAAGAAACGGGACCGATCTAAGTATTTTTTATTATAATCCTACAAATTACCATCATGCGGCAATATTTATTAGGAAGAGAATTAAAGTGGAAAAAACTAAATTAAAAAAAATCATGAATAATGAAAACTAATCTCTCCCATTTAATTTTCCCTACATCTGTCTAGACGAAATTACACCTACTAAATATTGACTTTACTTCTAAGGCCTGGAGGCATGTGACATATTTTATTTGGCATAGATCACTACATTTAACCTTCAGATAAGGATGAAGCCAGCACATCTCACTCAGTGACACAGAAGAAAGCAGTGCTGAACGAGGAGAAGTGATGGATGGAAGCTCACGAGCCTTGTAGATCCCTCTGCCACCTAGGGGGAGGCCTGGCTGATGAGCTGCAGTGGCTGCTCTACAGTCAGTTCATACTTACACACACACACACACACACACACACACACACACACATACACACAGACATACACACACACACACACATACACACACACATACACACACACATACACACACACATACACACACACATACACACACACATACACACACACACACACACATACACACACATACACACACATACACACACACATACACACAGACATACACACACACATACACACACACATACACACACACATACACACACACACATACACACACACACATACACACACACACACATACACACACACACACATCACACACACACACATACACACACACACACACACACACACATCACACACACACATACACACACACATAAACACAAACACAAACACACACATACACACACACATACACACACACATACACACACACACATATACACACACAGACATACACACACACACATACACACATACACACACACATATACACACACACACATACACACACACATACACACACACATACACACACAGACATACACACACACACATATACACACACACACATACACACACACATACACACACACACACATACACACACATGCACACACATCACACACACACACAAACACACACACACACACACACAAAGGTTCCTCTTGTAGGGCACTATGAACTTGGATGGGGGAAAAAAATTAGCTTTCTTTCACAAAATCCCAGCCTGTTTTTTTTTTTCCTTTTAAATGCAGGATACAAAACACAGAGCATTGGCAGCACTTACAAATTTGCCTCCAATTGGGTATTTGTGAACCGTGGCGTTTCCATACCTACCATATTGCTACCGATTCCTTGCTGAATTATGTACACATCGTAATTCCTAATTGCAGCAGCTACCAGGTTCACTGTGTTGTGATGACTATATTTTGATGAAATCGGTTTTCTTCATAATTCTGTATATCTCATCTTATATATTCAGAAACATTATTCTGGTGGCTAAAGGGGATTCATGGCACAAAATCAACAACAAAAATGGATTTAGAATTTCTGCACCGAGTATCTAAGTACTAAGGAATCTAAAGGGGCCTCCGAGGAGGAGGGCTTCGAGATCATGGAGGAAGACCCTGGTGTCCTGGGCCTGCCCTGGCATCCAACCACAAATCATCAGACCCTTTGGCAAACATTGTGTTTGCCCATACCCAACACAAGTCTGTGATGAATCAAGCCTCAGCTCTCCACTCAGGACTTTTCCTTTCCACCCCCTGCTCTCAGGGTGCGCAGGATCTCACACACTGCCTGGGTCGCACACAAAGTTCCCATTCTTCCAACAGAATCACAGGCTCTGTGGCGGCAATGCACTAGGTCACAGTCTGCCTTCTAAGACACAATCAATGACAGCAAATCTATGATAAAGGTTAGAACTCTCGGTGCTTTCTCTTTAACTGTTGAAAAAGTCCCTGGCTGGAGAGAAATTTGTATTTCTTCTACTGTATAAATACTGTGGTATTGTCCTCTGGACGCTGAAGTCAGACTAAAGATTCTCCCTTCTGGCTCTTCAGCCTTCCACCGTGGGTAACCTCAGAAAGAAAGCACTCCAGAACCTTGGGTTTTTTTCCCCCTAACCAACCGTAGGGGGGCTGTGCCTTTATTTTACTCATGTACACATTAAAGTGTGTACAAGTACTTCTCGACATTGCCGCTCTGTCAGAGTCCTTTATAAAATAGGAAGAGAAGACTCTATGGTTTAGAACTAGTCCACTGTACGTCCAAGAACGCTATAGAACAAATGGGGATGTGACAGCATCCCAGCAGAGTGGCCAGGGACTTGAGGTTGTAGCAGACTGGATAAGAATCAGGGCCAGACCGTCATATGACGTCAGACCCAGCCAGCACAGGAACATGGTCTGGGTACAAGGGAAACAGCACCAGCTGTCAAAACAAAGAGCAGTACATGAGTCCAAGGATGAGGAAGGTACTCAGCACATGGGCAGAAGGAACTAGAGCTGTACAAGAAGGACTTGAGAGTGAAAAACTGATTCCTTGGTACTTATGTTGATTGCTTGTGGCACTAAACAAAGTAAATGCCTAGCATTTCCTAAAGTACTCGAGAGTGGCATGATAATATACATCCAGTGGATAACAGAGCCTCTGTGACCAAGCTGGAAAGCAGAGGCAGCCCCACAGAGGAAGGTTTGCAAATAGTACAGCAACTTACAGGTGCCCGAGCTGACTTCAGAGTCCGACAGGACGGTGGGAGACACTCCATCTCCTGACAGGACGGTGGGAGGCACTCCGTCTCCTGACAGGACGGTGGGAGGCACTCCATCTCCTGACAGGACGGTGGGAGGCACTCCATCTCCTGCTGGTCTGCCTCCCAGTGCAACTGTCCAAGAACAAAAGGCCTGTGGAGCCAGGGTTTACTGTCTATAGCTTTCAGAGACCTCTGCTAGAGACAAACAGACATTACCCAGGGAGACCAATGTATTGACAATAAACCTACTTCAAGAAGCAATTGTACTTATAATTTGTACCAAAAAAAAATGTGAGAGGTAAAAGATTCATCATATCTACACTAAACAACTTTGCGAAGCATGCATAAGCGTGAGTCTGAAGGGCATTTTAGGAGATTCTAGCACAGCCCTGCCCCAACCAACAGTGCCCTCCATCGTGATAAGCCAACCTGGTTTACCTCATCAGTTTCCTAATGTTTTTTGGTATCTTTTTTCCTGACAGACCCGAGTCAAAATTGTCTTCTAAAGTTGGCTAGTCTGTATTTTTCAAAGGAAGTGTGTTTAAGCTACAAAAATGTTTTACTTTCATAAAGAAATAATTAAACCTCAAATCCCACATTGTAACTGTGGTATGCAGAGATGAACAGGTTTGTATGCAATTTCAGGGATTAGAGCAGAAAGCCAAGTTTTTCTTTAATGCTATTACATCATCTTTTTAAGGATGAATAGATGGATTATAGATAAAGAGAGGGAAGGGGAAAATTAAAAAGATTGAGAAATAATAGACTGGAGATGTAGATGATAGATAGATAGATAGATAGATAGATAGATAGATAGATAGATAGATAGATAGATGATAGATAGATAGATAGATAGATAGATAGATAGATAGATGATAGATAGATAGATGATAGATAGATAGATAGATAGATAGATAGATAGATGATAGGTAGGTAGATAGATAGATAGATAGATAGATAGATAGATAGATAGATAGATAGATAGATAGATAGATGATAGGTAGGTAGGTAGATAGATAGAGATAGATAGACAGACAGAAAGATATTTTAATACCCTCCTTAAATGGGCTATTTCTTTTTTTTTTAATTCACCTTGTATGAGTCTGTGTGAGTTTATGCCACATGTTTGTGGGTGCCCACAGATGCCAGAAGCAATCTTCAGAATCCCTGTAGTTACAGACAGCTGTGCATCTCTTAACATAGATGCTGAGAGCCAAACTCAGGTCGTCTGGAAGAGCAACAGGTGCAGGTGTGTGTGACCCGCTAAGTCACCTCTTCAGACCCGGGCTCACTTCTGCAAGTGGTCTACCACTAAGAAATCTGAAGTTCCCTCAGAGCGCTTCCAAATATGAGTGCTGTGTAGTTCTTTAGAGTCACAGTTCCGGAAGGCGTTGCCTCTCCCTCACCCTTGTCGACAATTATAGTAAGAAATCATTCAAAGAACGATGAGGGACCCCTCTTGACCTGCAGAGGGAACCTTAAGCTGACCATCTCACCTGAGAACCCATGACTGACTAGCACAAGTTGGGTCGGTGATGAACAATAATTACGATCTTCTGTTTGTGTCTGACAACCGTGAGGTCGACCCTCACACAGCCCTGAGGCCTGCCAGTCCCTTTCTCACCTTGGTCTGACACCCCTGACCGGAAGGGACCTAGAGCAAGAGGCTGGACTTTCCAAGAGCTGTGGCTCTAGTGGGTACCAGGTGTGGGCATGAAGAGAACAGCCTGCCTCAGGCTCAGGAAACGCAAATCCTGCTTGATTAGCAACAGTCCCCAGAGATCCTTCCCACAGGAAGCTGTGGCTGCAGGGCGAAGATGTAAGCTTAAACTCCGGAATCCCACACATAATTTTCTATTTGCTCTTTTGAAAACAAAAACCATCTGAGAACAGTCCGATGGGAGCCGATTTGGCAGAATTTGTACTTGTAGATGGAAATAACAAAATGACTGCAGTAAAAACCTGTTCTATTTTAAATATAAAATTAAGGATGTTAGGCAATCACATCTGTTCCATAAACTTGTGCTCCCAAGAAAGATACATTGACATCCTACCCACTGTTAGCCATAAAAGTGACCTTCTAGGAAACAGGTTCTTTGCAGATGGAATCAAGTTAAAATGAGGTCAGGGGGCAAGGGTCCTGACTTAATGTGACAGGCGTCCTTAGAGAAGAAGAAGAAACTTCGAAACTTTGAAGACAGAGGCAGATGATGAACTGCTAAGCTCTGGACCAGGAAGAGCTGTCTGCAGAAAAGGGAGGATTCCGCTCCCAGCATCAGAAGGAGCCAGGTGTGATGGGCATCTTAACTTCAGACTTCTAACCTCCAAAACTGTAATGATAATTATCTGTGGGCTTGAGGCACTCAGATGAGCTGGCTTGTTATAGCAGTGCTGGGAAAGTAATGCAACATTTCTGTTTGTAATGTGGGCCGAGGAAGGTGTGGTGTGTGTGCAGTGTGAGTATATGTGTGTGTCTGTGTGTGTGGTGGGGGTGTGTGTGGTGCATATGTATGTGTGTGCGTGTGGGGGTGTGTGTGTGGTGTGTGTGTGAGTGGTGTGGTATGTGTGTGGTGTGATGTGGTATGTGTGTGGTGTGGGGTATGATATGTATGTGTGTGTATGTATGTCTGTGGTGTGGTGTGTGTAGTATGTTTGATGTTGGGTGTGTGGTGTGTGGTGTTGGGGGGTATGGTGTGTGTGGTGGGGGGTGTGGGGGTGTGGTGGGGGGCTGTGGGGCTGTGGCGTGTATGTGTATGGTGTGGTGTGTGTGGTATTGGGGGGTGGGAGAGTAGGGGTGTATGTGTAGTGTATGTGTGTGTGTGTACACATGGGTGTGTGGTGCATGCCTATGAGCATGTGTCTGCCTGTGTAGAGGCCAGAGCAGGACATCAGATACATTCCCCTACTGCTGCCACTGTATTGCCTAGAGACAAGGGTCTCGTAATCAGTAACCAGAAGCCTACCAGTATAGGCCAGCCGGCTGTCCCGTGAGTGAGCTCTAAGGATTCCTCCATCTCTGCCCCTCAGTGCTGGAATGACAGATACTTGAAGGCATGCACAACTTTTTCCACAAATCCAGGAATTCAAATTCAGATCCTAACGTTTGCAGAGCAAGTGTTCTTGCCCACTGAGCCGTCTCCCAGCCCCCTAATAAAATACTGCTGTGTGGGGTTGGTAACTTCCACATCTCCATGAGATTCTTGGTAGCTTTGCTTTCAAAGTATCTTGTTCGTTCATTCAGAGAGAAAAAGGAGCAGCCTTGTACAATAGACGCAATGAGCGGATTTATATTTAACATGGGTTACAAATGGTCTCTCTTGCTGGGTTGCCAGATCAAACACAGACTGCCTTGTTAAATTTGAATTTCAGATAAATGAATAATTTTTAATGCAAATATGTCTCAAATGATGCATAGGATATAATTACATTAAAAATTAGTCACTATTGGTCTGAAACTCAAATTTAACTAGATCCCACATTTTTACTTCTTAAATTTGGCAATAGTATATCCTGCCTCAGAGATGCAAGGGCCCTCCCCCCTTCTGAATATTCAGGTATCTGCTGTTTGTTTCTGTCCTTGAGCCAATAAACCAAGTACCACATTGTGCAGACTGCACAGCCTAGTCTTCGTCTTCAGTTGCAAGGGCCTCTAGTTAATTTGTGGATGCCATTAACAATTATAGATGGATGCTGGTGGCTGCGGTGGGTTTGTTTTGGGTAAGCACCATGACATCCATATAGCTTTTATAAAATGCTACACAATCAATAAAAAGAAATTAGAGCCATCAATTCTGGGTGTAAAGATGTAATCAGCATTCGGGGGCATGTTTAATTCCTTATTTCAATGTTGTAGCAAGCATAAGAATAGAAGAGGAATTTTCTCCCTTTCACCACCACTAAATTAATTGTTTCCTTATAAAAATACAATATGCCCCCTCACAGAGAGCGCTGTCATCGGGAGACTTTGTCATCTGCGGCTTCAATCTCGTTTCTTAGTCTCCCTGGACCACTGCTCCCTCAACTGTAAAATGAAGGGGATGGGAGATGCAATCCCAGGGTGCCAGGGTTCCGGAATTAGCTGCACCCCTCCCTCCTCGGCCCTCCCCTGCCTGCTCCCTTCGTCTCCCCACAGGTGACCTCGCCCCCAGCAAAGCTCCTCCCTGGGGTAGGAAAGGCCTTCCCGAGCATAACAGAAACTATTACCAAGTCTGACATTAGTAAATCTGACCACATACATTTAAAAATTCTATGAACAACACTGAAAGGCAAACAAACAAAAAAAAAAAAAAACGGGAAGAAATATCTGCATTTTTACAATACAGGAAAATTAAACACGCCAAGAAATAGACAAGGGACATGATATTTCATACACAGAGAAGGAGAAGATAATAAGTGAAAAATATTTCCATGTATTAGTGTAGAGATAAATGTTTAAAAGGAAAAACAACACCATTTGCCTGTCAAATTAACAAGACTCCTTTAGGAAAACAACCCGGCGTTAGAAGGCAGTGCCCTCAGATCCTGCTGATCTGTGACTGTACATAAGATGACGCAATAATTTTGGAAACCAATTTACTAATAGCTCCATCTCCCTTGGTTAAAAAGAAAATGGAAAACTAAGCTGCTCAATACTTTCAGCACAACTACAGACTCAGCTCAAAGGGAGGTTTCAGTTGCCCAGAGGGTAAAAGGCCATACTGCTGAGGGGCTGGCAGGGACAAGGAAGATGGACTGGGCGTTAGCTGGAAGTCAGAAATCCCGACTGGCATCTTCGGGCCAGCTGGGTAAATAAGGAGAAGTTCTTCCTGGTTTTTGATGCATACCTTTCTCTGTCTACCCTTTTCTGACTTATATAGGATGGAGACACGGTTAGCTTTCAAACATAGTTTTTATGTTGCTGGGTATCAGGCTGAAGTTCTACCTAAACAAAAGATTCTCTCTCAGAAGCAAAGATGGGGGTCAGTCCTGGACCAAGGAAGTGACGATCACGGCACAGGAAGCCTGGTCCCAGAGTGACTGACTAACCCATCCCCCACAGGCAAATCACTGACTGATCAGACCACAGGTTTCTGTTTCCGGGGAGAAAGTGTTTCCCTGGACACAGATTCGGATGCTGTCTCAGCTAGGGTTTACACTGCTGTGAACTCTTATAATGCAAAACATTTAATTGGGTAACTTACAGTTCAGAGGCTCAGTCCATTGTCGTCATAGTGGAACATGGCAGCCTGCAGCCAGACATGGTGCTGGAGAAGGAGCTGAGAGTATTTTACATCTTGATATGCAGGCAACAGCAAGTGGTCTGAGTCGCTGGGAGTGGCTTGAACATATATGAGACCTCAAAGCCTGCCTCCGCAGTAACACACTTCCTCCAACAAGGCCATACCTAGTCCAACAAAGCCACATCTCCTAATAGTGCCACTTCCTTTGGGGGCCTTTTTATTTTTTAAACCACTACAGATGCTGAGGCAGGGACATGTTGCTGTAGCTATGAAAGTTTAAATATGGGTAGAAGTCTTTAGATGCCAAGTATATACTATTCCATCAAGCACACAACCCACAATGTGCTGTAGATCATAGAGCTGGATAATATGGGACAATCCTTTCAGGTTGGCATTTAAATCATTTCCAGTGCTTATTGTCACAAATGATGACAACATACTCTGTGTCTTGTAATTTGTAATAGATTTGTAGAATAGGGCTGGATATGGTGGTACACACCCAGGATCCCAGTACTCAGGAGGTAGGTGTGGGAAGATTATGTGTGCTGGGCCAGCTTGGGCTATGTGGTAAGACCCTGTCTCCAAAACAGAAAAGAAGATTAAACAACAAAAAAAAGTTTCATTTACTTGGAATCTGAGGACTGGTTTTCAATCTCCATGGCCTCTTTCTTCCTGGCACAAAGGCCAACACAAAGCTTCAGCGCCATCACAAACTCAGACAGGGTGTCACCATGGTGTCCCAGCCTCATTAACAGTGCCTCGTTAAAAACCCCCTACTTTAGAGAGGGAAGAAAGGGGGACCTCCTTCCCAGGGCCTCCTGTTTCCTGTCCATCCAACAAGCTTTTGCGGGGACTCCTGGCACTGTGCCAGCGGCCTCTCTTTTCTCACAAGGAAAGAGTTTACTTTCTTCTAAAAAGCATATAGGGTTTTTATGACTGCTTTATGTAATCACGGCAACCTTCATTCTGTGTTCCTTTCTTCTTTTTCCCCTCATTGTCTCATGATTCACCTATTTCCTGTTTCCTTACTCATACTGCAAGGTGCCTTAAGCCCTTTCTGAGACAATGAAGAACGGGATTAAGAGTGCTTTTATATAGTTGACAGAAATAGGCAGAATATCCAACCTAGAATGGTTTCAATAATAAAGACATTCAATATTTCAACTACTAGCAAGTCTGAGGTTCTGCAGTTGAATGGTTCTCCAGCCATCAGCGCCGTCACCCAGGACCCTGGCTGTCTTCACCTTCTTGCTCTGGTCTACTCACCACCCTGGATTTTCATCTCTAACTGGTTCCTTCACAGTCATAGGACAACTGCAATTACTTCAGTTATTCTTGATGCCACAGTGCATAAAAATAGAAGAAAATGCCCTTTATAAACCTCTTTAACACAGAAAATCCCCAAAAAAAAAAACCATGGAGTTGGTTATTTTACATCTCAATGTCCAAAACTGAGCTATCCTCGAATACCACTGACTGTAAACACACTGAGAGGCACACTGAAGAGACGCCTCAGTGGGTAAGAGTGCTTGCTCAGAAATCGTGAAGATCAGAGTCTGGGTCTCAGCACCCACATAACAAGCCAGGCATCCCAACAAACGCCTGGAACCCCAGCTCCTGGAGACGGGAGGATCACAGGGGCTTGCTGGGTTCTAGTTCAGCTGAGAACTGAGAACCCCAGGTTAGAGACATCCCTGCTGCAAGGGAAAAGGTAGAGAATGACAAAGGAGGATCCAAGTTGTGTCTTATAGCCTCTACACACAGGCATACGCACACATACACACACACGTGCATATACACACACAGACATATACACACACAAATAAATCTATTGAAAAGAAAATAAGAAACTACCTTTCAGTTAGAAAAATGAGTTTCCAGATGGAAGAGGAAGCATCTAATGTGAACTGAGTCAACAACCAAGTGTGGTACAAGATGGAGGATGAGGTTAAAGACAAGCAGACACATGGGTACATACACACTAAATTAATGTTCTTTTCCAAGTCTACACCCAAATGTTTGCATTTAAGATGTCTGTCAAATATGTATCCACAAGACTCTTAACAAACACATCCTTTCTTCTTCCTCCCCGCTTCCCTCATGTCTGTATGTGTGTGTCTGTGTTTGTGTGTGTATGTGTATGTGTGTGTGTGTCTATGTGTGTATGTGTCTGTCTATGTATGCATGTGTCTGTGTCTGTCTGTGTATGTGTCTGTGTATATGTGTGCTGTGTGTATGTGTGCTGTGTATGTGTGTGTCTATGTCTATGTGTGTGTCTGTGTCTGTGTGTGTGTCTGTGCATGCGTGCATGTGTGCAAGTGTGTGTGTATATCTGTATGTGTGTATATATCTCTGTGTGTGTATATCTGTGTGTGTGTGTGTGTGTGTGTGTGTGTGTGTGTGTGTAGACCTGAGGTCAACATTAGATATCTCCTCAATCACTCTATTTATCTTTTAAAACAGAGTTGCTCCCTGAACCTAAAGTGCATTAATTCAACTCTACTGGCTGGCCTGTAAGCCTCAAGATCCTCTGACCCTCTGGCACTGGAATAAGCGGCCATTCCCAGCTTTTTCATGTGGGTTCTGGGAGGTCAGACTCAGTTCCTGAAACATAGGTCTACTTCACTGACTAACCATCACCCCAGTGCCCCTCACCCCCGGCTCCTCACTTCTCTTACATGCAGGAAGCTTCCTAGAATCTTCCTGCAGTCGATTTCCTAACATATGTGTTTGAGCACTATCAATGCGATGCCTAATTGTTCTCTGCTTGAAGTGGCTGCCGTTACCCGGACACATTTACAGAATTTCATTTTTGCTCAGATCTGGGGATCTCACTATGGATAAGTTGCTATATATGACTCAATAAAAAAAATTCCGCCGGGCGTTGGTGGCGCACGCCTTTAATCCCAGCACTCGGGAGGCAGAGCCAGGCGGATCTCTGTGAGTTCGAGGCTAGCCTGGGCTACCAAGTGAGCTCCAGCAAAGGCGCAAAGCTACACAGAGAAACCCTGTCTCGAAAAACCAAAAAAAAAAAAAAAAAAAAAATTCCAACGGGAGCCTCATATTTACTAAAAGAAGTATAAAACGCCTGCTGACTAACAGTGTTCCACCATGAGCCAACCACATGCATATTCATTGTCTTATTTAATCCTTATGGTTAGTACCATCATTAGTATCTTACAAATTAAAAACATTTATAACGGTATTAATAATTAATATTAAGTGGCATTGGCCAGTGAGAGACAATAAGTGACAGACCAGGAGTTTGACCCACTTATCAAGTGGCATTGTACCAATTTAGGCTGTGTGTGAGGAAGAAGGAACCAGTGTTTGTCATATCTTATTATGGGATTGCACTTTTAAGAATCACAAACCTGCACGAATGTTACTTAAATTCATCATGACCCTTAGTATTTTGTTCTGTGAAATACATAGCATAGTAGTTCAAAGGTGCCCAGAAACTGATGGAGCATCAGATCACGGACAGCCTAGTCATCTCGGAACCTTTCCCAAATCGTACAGGAAGAACTAGCATCGCTGTGGTTCCTTCTTCTCCTGTCTTACCCTCAACAGTTTTCTTTGCTCTTGTATTCACTCAGGAAATACTTTGGAGCCAGGAGTTTTCAGGATAAAACAGACCAAGAAACAAAGTCCTCCTTAACTGCCTGTCTTCACTGTGAGCAAGCTCTCGCTGGCCAGGTTAGCAAATTTTTATGGAGAGACTTAAGGCGGCATGTTTCTGGGTTCTAAGCTCAGGAAATCAAATTAATTGTAATTATAAGCTGGGTGTGGTAACACACACCTGTAATCCCAACATTCAGGAAGGTTAAGGCAGGACAGCCATGAGGTCAGCCTAGGCTACACAGTGACTGAATTCTAAACCACCCTGTACTACATAGTCAGACCCCAAAAGAAAAACTAATTACAGGAAAAGAGAGATCTGTAATCGAGAGGGTAATCAGAGAAAGAAATGGCCAGAACCATAAATAACAGCCCATTTCCCACCAACATCCTTCAGGTCACACAGAACTTCTGATTTTGGTCCAGAGAGTACCCGCACTTCCACAGACCTGAACACGACCCAGTTCGCGGTTTCTTTTGACTGCATCGGTTTCAAAGCTTGGTGCTCTGCCCCCAGTTTGGATTACAGGATCCACGGGGGCTCTGGGTGCAGCCCTGATTTCCCAGTGGCAAAGATGAGTGGTGATGGATGTTTATGACGCCGGAGGGCCATAGTGAAGATTAATGACCTAGGTTTTGAAAAGTGTTTTTAAATTCCCGCTTGAGAGCTGCTCATACAGCTGGCTGCCGCGCGATTAGCATTCGCTTGCCTCGCGTTGGTTATTCCCACCATATTTCAAGACCCCCCAAAAAGACCTAGATTAAAGGCAATGCCCGGGACCCCACTGATGGCTTTTAGATTGAGCTTCCCCGGAGGCTGAGGAGCTGACAGAGACAGAGCACCCCCAGTCAGCACCTCCCTTTCAGATACACACTGCATCCTCACTTTCAGACATGGGACCAAAAGCACAAAAGTCACATTTGAGCTGGTGTCTGATGTCTCCCTCGAGGCCATGCCGCAGATTGCCGCTACACTGTTGTATTTTTGGAACATTTCCAGGCTAATAGCAAAATGATTTCTTACGGGACCATCAGAGGGGGAAGACTGGGTGGAGATTTATCTTGCTATTTAGAAAACTAATTAGTAAATAAGTTAAGTGATAATCACAGAAAACTGCCTTAAAATGTGTGGCTTCTAGTCATCTAAATGGACTAAAAAACTATACTTAGAAAACTTGGAACAAAGCTCAATTTTTACATTCTATATTACTGTCTCCTTTAAGAGTGTTTTTTTTTTTAAACTGGTCAGCAATTTGAGACACATGTTAAAAGATAAAAAAAAAAAAAATTCATCTACCCAATATAGAAAAATGACTAGGTTGTTTCTCCTCTTTTAAAGCATTTTCCAAATCCTTTCAAGTTTTGTTAAAGAATACTAAAATAAGGGAGCTGTTCCCGTTTATAACGATGAGACCTATGCACAGCCTGCAGATTTCCACAGCACCAATGGAGACACCTCTGTAAGCCACCTGCCACATGAGGACCAGAGCTACAGAAATCCGCATCTGGAAAGTTCTAGCAGTGTTTGGGGTCGGAATTTTCACAAAAATAAACAAGAGTAAACCTTTTTCCTATAGATTTTAGATAAATAGCCCACAAAGTGTCTGAGATGCAGACTTAATTTTGTCAAATATTACTGACTATAAGTACCAAATTTATAAGTAAAATGGGGGAAATGGTGACTCTCAAGGCCTGTTTTGAATTTTCACTCTTCTTTGTATTTGGTTATGGTAAAGAATAACAGTATGACGTTCCATAGCCTTGGGCTTCCAGGATATTCTCAGAGCTTTTCCTCCACTCTGTACCGAGAAACAAAGATAAACTCACGAAAGCCACCCGTAGGCAACATATCCCTATCCCCTTCAATAAATTTCAAAGTGACTGGAAGTAACATTGAATGACTTGTCCTCAATGAGTTAGTCAAGCTGGCCCTTCCTTTGGTCAGCTAAGAAGAAACCAGGGATTTTTCGGCCACTTGGTGACAGTAATTCTTCACCACCACCAGCAGTGACAGTTACAGGGCACAGAGGAACAGAGTGGAGGGTGAAGCTGTGCCTGCTGTCTTCTCATTGTGTTCCCAACTTCCAGTGAGGAAGCTGGTGCCCACGCAGGGTCGGGGTCATAGAAATCACTGGTGAACCCGGGAAGCACACTGTCTCAGAACCTAATGACATGGCTTTGAAACCTAAAACCTAAGTGTCAGCCAGCTTAGCAGTCTTGGGAAACAGCAAAAGTAGCCAATAATAATAATTATCACCTTGTCTCGCTTACCTGCCATATAAAAGTTACCTGTGGATATCACTGTTTATATTTCCAATAACTCCATAACATCAGAATGATCGACCCCACCTTACAAGAGAAAACCAGGTGTCAAGAAATTAAGTCACATGCCCAAGTACAACGTAGCTAGTACAGTGCAGAAAAAGCAGAGTCCAGACTCAGGCCAAGTTGTCAGCCAAGCTGCACACACCCAGGTAGCCTGAACTATGGGACTGGAAACACATCTTTCTATATCCTTTACATACTGCTTAGTTAGGTACTTGGGTCCCTGTTACATGTGCAGGCTTTGAAACACATAGAAATCATATAAAATGTTGGCTACATTGTTGTGGCATATTTGTTTAACGATGTAAAGATGTGTTGCATTTGCTTATGTGGTGGAATATTTGTTTAACTATGTAAAGATGTGTTGCTGTTTTACCTTGCCTGCCTAAGGCACCTGACTGCTCTAATAAAAAGCCAAAAGGCCAATAGCAAGGGAGGAGGTATAGGTAGAACTTCCAGGCAAGGAGTATAAGGAGGAGGAGGAATTCAGGCTCAGAAAAGAAAGAAAAGGAGACGACAGGGGCCAGACAGGCAGACATGGGGGAAGCAGGAAAATAGGACAAACAGAAGGAGAGGAAGGTAAAAAAAGACCCGAGGCAAAATGCAGAGGAATGGAAACAGGCTAAATTAAGTCAAAAGAGCTAGTGGGACAAGCCTAAGCTAAGGCCAACCATTCATAATTAGTAAAAAGTCTCTGTGTCTTTATTTGGGAGCTGGTTGGCAGCCCAAAGAAAATTCCAACTACACTCCATTTACACGGTTACTATGTGACAACCATTTCCTGGGAAGCAGCCGAGAGGAAACACAAGTACGGATACCCCCAAAGCCCAGCTTGGTGAACCACGAATTTTATTGGCGTTACTTACGGGAAGATGGGTGAAGACTTGGTTACAGAGACAGCTGCATCACCAAAGCCCACCCCAGCACGGGTGAGAGCTCACAAAGCTGGGAACCTGGAGCACGCTGCACAGCCTGCAGGCAGCTCAAAGATAACGAAGGCTGAGAGAACCAGCTCCCAGGACCGCTCCAGGGTTATAAAAAGAATGCCTCGGAGTAGCAGGGGTTTAGGAATAATTTTTATCTATCTGAGGGAATGAGAGTCACACATGTACTGATGATGGTCATTAGCTTTAATCCTCTCCAATCGAAATTCTCTCAAGTTCCATTTTAAGTTCTATCCTCTTCCTCTGGAAAGGTTTATTTTATAATGCATTATTATTAGGCACCTGGTCTAATCTGAGGTTACTTTGAGGCTTTAAATCAGCTAACTGTGTAAAGCCTATCTTTGTTGCTGAGAATATTGTTATTTTCCTGTGTCAGCCTGAGCTATGATCTAAAACAGTTCTTGGGGATTTATAATTCCTGACTTATGTAGTATTACTTTGTATACATATTTATTCATCAAATTCTGTGTATGCTAACATTATAGATATTAAATGAACAATGAATGTAGTTTAATGAGTAGTCATCTTTTAGACAGTCCACAGAATGAAGGCCCGTAAGATTGAGATGTAATCATGAGCTAGACACATTGCAGTGGAGCTGGTGGGAAGATTCCAGAGCTGTTTTTACACATATGAAATTACAGGTAGAGGCAAACAACATTCAGAGTCTGTGGTCCTGTAAGCCTTGCTTGAAACAAGGTTCTTCCATCAGAGATTACTCATCTGGTGGGTTGACATCTGAATTTTAATTGTCATCTGCTATTTTATGCCATGGAGCATGGTACTCAATAGGTTGGAAAGACTGTGAACCTATCGCTGTCCAGTCCACAAGGCTGGATGCCTCAATAATCTCAATCTCATGCTGAAGGCCTAAATGACTTATAGAGAATTACAGCCTTCAGTCATCACAGATGTCCCCAGAAGCTGAATTCCATGGTCAGTGGAGGGGAGTGGCGGTAGTAGCTGCCACACAGTGGATGCACTTACACCGAGGAGCAAAAGGAGGGCAGGCAAAGGCAGCATTGATTTTCCCTAAGGTCTCTGCCTGGGTCACTGCCTGATGGCACTGCCCAGTCTGGAGGAGGGCCGTTCCCTCCATTCCCCCAGCTAATCCTTCCTAGAAATGCCTTCACAAGGGCCCCCAGAGGCATCTCTTAGTTGGTTCCAGGTCCAGTCAAGTTGAGAATCAAAATTAACCATCCCACAGCATATTGGAAATCTTTATGTACCTCATTACACTACAGTGAAAACAATTAAACTTTTAACTCATTCTACAGAACATAGTATGTGTTTTAATAACTAGAAGATCAAGTCCCTGTTTGTACAATATTTTCGCACAAAAAAATTAAATTCACAGAAGAATTAAATAAAAATACTAAGCAGCATGTAAGCTATTTAGTATGCTAAATGACTGGTATATTAAATGGCTTACATGCCACTTAGTTATATAGCATGTAAGTCATAGTATATGAGTGACTGAAAATCTACTTGTACTGGTTTTCTTCCGCACTTAATATATACCAACTTAATGTAGGCAACTAATGTAAGAGCCAGTTATACTAAGGTGTTATACTAAATGCTATGGCCAATCCTCCTACTGTAAACAATTTTTCAATAAAATATGGTTGGTCCTTTAAATGAAAGGCTGAGAACCCCAGTTGGCAATGAACATTCGGAGAATCACACTGTGTGAAAGTGACATCAAGAATGGAGGAGGCGCTGATGTCGCTCCTTACTCTGGGGGAGTCACTGGAACTGTGTAAACGGGAGCCAGGGAATTTCTGAGGCTTCACAGGTCACAGGAAACAAGATGAAAGCATTCCCAAGAGATGAAAACCATGGATGGCTCCACATGAAGTATGATCGCCCTCTCCATTAGAAAATACTCTGCACCCTGAAGAATGTCCAGTGAGGTATAACAAACCTCTAAAATGAAAATGACCTGTTCCAATTCTGTGCTAAATGACAGAAGAAAATACGAACCTGAAATTTTTGTGTCCTCTACTTGGCCCTGGAGTCACCTAAATTTTTAATGCCTGGTTTAAAATATTCATCATCCCTGAGACTTAAAATAGATCAAGCTGGTCGTAACTGCAGCCGCCCGACACAACGGCAGATAATGTGAAGGAATCTGCCTTCAGCCTAAGCTACCAAGAGTTGTCAGATTCCAGCAAGCATTCCTGATGAGGACAAAACACACCAAATACACGTGGAAACAACACACCATCCTGGAAAAGAGGCGTGTTGGACAAGTGTTTCCTCTTCATTAAGACATTCCTTCCCGTGGGGGCAGCGGACTCCAGGAGTTAAGGAAGCTCACAGGGTTCAAACTCAGAAAGTTACAGGAGTCACAAGTCTCCTCCTCCCTAGAGCTGTGTAGGCACGGGACAGAGAGGCACTCTCCTGTGCACTGCCTGGAGGTTAGGCAGGCGGCTCTGGCCAGGCCACCTTTGTGAGTTGTCACCCAGGCTGGCGTGAGCTTTTTGGTGATGCGGCTGCCTTTGCAGCACCCCTGCTCCTGGAAGTGACCTCTCACACGCCTATAAATACTCCTGTTCAACGCATGGCTTTGGAGAGTCACCGTTGCACGGCCACGGCAGTAGGTGACGAGACACACCTGAGGTGAATCTATGTGAGGGAGTGTCTTGGGGATAATCCAATAGAGCTACATCTCCCCTTGTGGTACAAGATGGCGTGCCTCTTGGCTATAGTGACACCTACATGCTCCCTGTATGTCTGACTACAGACATGCAACCAAGGCCAATCCATCTGAAAGGGAAACATCTCTCGGTGGGATCTCAAAGATGCCATCTCATGGTACAGAGCGCGACTTTGATGAATGGAGTCCAGCTCGGATATACGTGGGCACTCCCAAATGGCCAATGGAGCAGAAAATGCACTACAACCATAAAGATAAAATTATGGGGTGGGATCGTGAGTGGGCTGTGGCAGCTGTTGAATGATCTCCGCTATGGGAAACAGAATATATAGCTGAGGATCCGATGTCTGCCCAGAAACGATTTGCCCACCTAAGGAAGGAATTGCAAATGCATGTGAATACATGTCCTCTGCACTGATTTCCAACTCGACAGGAAAGGTAGAAAAGAGAAGAGATGGGAAAACTATGAGAGTCAGGGAAAAATCTACATTTGACTTAGCAAATAATGAAACGATTCTCATAGCCTGATTCATTAGATCAGTGGTTCTCAACCTGTGGGTCACAACCCCTTTGGCAAATCTCTATCTCCAAAAATGTTTGCATGACAATTCATAACAGTAGCAAATTACAGTTATGAAGCAGCAACAAAATAAATTTTATGAGCCGAGCAGTGGTGGCACACGCCTTTAATCCCAGCATTCGATAGGCAGAACCAGGCAGATCTCTGTGAGTTCAAGGCCAGCCTGGGCTACAGAGTGAATTCCAGGAAAGGCACCAAAGCTACACAGAGAAACCCTGTCTTGAAAAAACAAAAAAAAAAAAAAAAAAAAAATTAATTTTATGGTTGGTAGTCACCACAACATGAGGAACAATACTAAAAAGTCGCAGCCATAGGAAGGTTGAAAACCATTGCTTTAGACTGTGTGCGCTTTAGATGCCTGGGCAGAGGGGACCAGTCTGAGTGCTATGGAAGCAGAGAAACTCAGTAACATAACCACTCCCCACTCCCTTCGACAAAGGTTTTGTGATACGAGGGAACACAAGGAAAATCAATCCCGGATTGACTAGTTCCCATGAGCCATTAGGGGCACTTGGTTGCCATAGGCCAATGTCCCCATGAATATCAGGGAATGGAAGACCACTACAGCACCAACTAAGGAGGAAACCGGACATGAAAAGGGTGTTTGTTAACCGGCTCACTGGACAGACAGGCCTGTGCCCACAGGACAGGTAAGAGGAAGTTAACACACAGGTGCTGTGGGATGATAGAATTTTACTGTGTTAAGGTTAAAACCTTCCTTTAAAAAAAAAAAGAAGAAGAAGAAGAAGAAGAGGGGAAGTGCTGTGGGATGGTCTGTATGTCAAATTACTCTGATTGGTCAATAAATAAAACACTGATTGGCCAGTGGCTAGGCAGGAAGTATAGGCGGGACTAACAGAGAGGAGAAAAGAAAGAATAGGAAGGTGGAAGGAGACTGCCAGCTGCCGCCATGACAAGCAGTATGTGAAAACACTGGTAAGCCACCAGCCACTTGGCAAGGTATAGATTTATGGAAATGGATTTCTTTAAGCTATAAGAACAGTTAGCAAGAAGCCTGCCATGGCCATACAGTTTGTAAGCAATATAAGTCTCTGTGTTTACTTGGTTGGGTCTGAGTGGCTGTGGGACTGGCGGGTGACAAAGATTTGTCCTGACTGTGGGCAAGGCAGGAAAACTCTAGCTACACACAGGGTCCTCAGGACGTCGTGAAGCCTTGGTCACTTTGCTGAGTCCTGTGGTGGAATGAGATGCTGATGAGAGAGCATCAGGTAAATTGGGTTTTTAAGTGATAGAGCAATCAAGAAGAGATGCAACATAGAGAAATAAATCTGTCTAGGAAACTTGCAGGCAAGATTTGTGTTGAGTCAGGGTTACCAGGGGAAAATTAACAGAAGCTTTCAAAACCTGAGCAATCATTCACAGAAGACCTATATGATAGAACTGTAAAGTAAAAAAGGATTAAGCTTATCCTAGGGAGCTGTTCCCCCGGGCACACTGTGTACATTTCTCCCCTGGAAGAAGTATATTAGGGTGAAGATTGCTTGCCCAGCCTGGGATCCTTTCAGCAGCCTGGTGTGAACAATGGCAAGCAAGGACCCCGGTGCTGGCTTCAGACTTGTAGGGTGTGGGAAGCCTGCCCCGGCAGCAGTCATGTTAGGCTAGAAGGTGGCCCTCCTCCTGCTTGGTCCTGACCTTGCCTGAGCAGTGCAAGCCAAACCCACCAACACCATTGGGGTGGAGAGATACAGAGGCCCAGTGGTGACGGCAGTGTCCCAGATAAAGAGGGTGGGCATCTCACGGAAAATGACTGTGTGCTACCCAGGACTAGACAGGATGGTGTCTCCATCAGCACCAGTCTTCTCAGCATCGCCCTTTGGACGAAACCATTGATGGGAGGGAGGGATCTTTCCATGGTGTATTAGACTCCGCTAATCCCCTTCATATTCCCTCAGTTCCCTAAGCCCAGTTAAAGTACTTGCTCAGAACAGATGGAGGTGAGCCTTTGGAGAGCCTGCTCCCCATCTGAAAAAGCATTTCATTATATAATATTAACCTTTGAGTGTCTTGGAGATTTGGAAAATCATCTGGAAGAATAATAAAAATGGTAATCAGAGTTTGAACAAAGGCACCTTGTATTGGTGGGAAAGGCACTACTTCTAGAAGATGTAAGGTTATTGAATGAGAATTCCAGTGCCACGGGTGGGCTACCCCCTGAATTACTGGCCAAAAAAAGCCCCTGGTTTAGTCTGGACAGTGATGTTACACTTTGTTGCTGGACACAGGAAGCTCAAGCTGGGGTTGTGTTGTATGATATTTCGTTTGTGTTCTGACAAATAAAGCTTGCTTGGAGATCAGAGGGCAGAGCTAGCCACTAGTTAACCATCGAGGCCAGGCAGTGGTGGCACACACCTTTAATCCCAGCACTTGGGAGGAAGAAGCAGGAAGATCAGGAGTTCAAAGACACCCTAGACTACATCAAATTGATCCAGTCTAATAAAGAAACAGAGCTGGGAGGTGGTGGCACATACCTTTAATCCCAGCACTAGGGAGGTAGAGACAAAAATATAAGGCAGGTGGAGACAGGATCTCAAGACCACCATGTGGTCAGAGGATTTGTAGAGATAAGAAGTCTAGTGGCGGCTGCTCTGCTTCTCGGATCTTTCAGCTTCCACCCTCAATAACTGATTCTGGGTTTTTATTGTTAAGATTAAATAGGATCATGATTTGGGCCTGAGCTGGGTATTCCCTCCTGAGTGGCTTTCAAAGTGGTGGAACATGCAATGTAGGCCGCCGGAAAAGAACTGTCGCCAGCATCTGCTCGGTTGTGACTCTGTGTGCCATACTGTCAACATGCCGGGCAAGATGTGCTCACGGGAAGCCATGGTACAACCTCTACAGGGACAACCGCTGCTCGGGGACTGGATTTACGACCCCAGGACAAACTCCTGTCTGATTCTATCAGCCAGTGCAAAATCTCGTGGCTTGGGAGGTCATGAGACCCAGGGAAAAACAAACTGCTGTTGGTTTTTGTTTTTGTTTTTTTTCCTAAATATATGCAGTGTGACTGTCAAATTGCCTTCTGAACATTTGTATTTATGCTTATGGTGTATTCCTACTATCAACCTTGGTCATGGACATAAGTTTCCTCTTTTCACTGGGTGATGGTTACAGCAGAGACTCATAACTGCTCGAGAAACTAAAAAGTGACAATTGTTATGGCACAGTGGCCCAATCCTCAGCCTTAGTGGAAGAAAATTGTCATACATCGATGTCATGACTGCCAAAGCTCAAGGAACGTCAGGGAAGAGAGGCTGGAATGAGCGTCAGAATCAGCAGAAAGGGCAGAGTGCTGTATAGCTCTTTCCTCCCAATTAAAACATTCCCTCTTGTAGGAGGTCTGTAGGTTCTTAGGGGAGGTTCATAGCACTGAGGAAGATAACGAAATGTACAATATTTGAGTCATTGTAAATATAATTAAGTTAAGATGAGACCATATTGAATCAGGATGGACCACAATCCATCTTAATACCCAAAAAATGCCATTTGACTACAGAGGCAGAGCCTGGAGTGGTACATCTATAAATCAACTCATTTTATTATTAGTCCAACAAAACCCAGTTCTAACAACTGTCAGAAGAGAAAATAAATCATAGCCCAGTGTTTGTACCACAGATGCAAATGTCCCAAAGAAATTACTACCAAACACTAAAACAATGCAGATCAAAAAGAAAACATCATCAGGTTGGATTAACCCCAACAATGAAGCATTGGCTTAACATTAGAAAATTAAAAAAATGACTCAGCACATTAGAGACTAACAGAATTATATAAACATCTCAATAGAACCAATGATAAGTATTTGATAAAGTATAAGATGAAGTGCTAAATGGTCTTATTAATTTAAAAAAAAAACCCAGAGCCAGATATTGGGGTGAAAGCTGAGAGATCAGAAAAGCAGAATGAAGCCAGCCACGTTCTCATCACTTGGAGATCCTCAGCCAAAGAGAGCTACTTCCTCTATACCCACGCCTATATGCCTTTCTGTTCTGCCATCTCATTTCCTCTCCCTGCCCAGCTCTGTCACTTCCTGTCTGTCTGCACAGACCTCCAGACCTTTATGGTTAATGCTGGGATTAAAGGTATGTACCACCATGCCTGGCTCTATTCCCAGTGTGGCCTTGAACTCACAGAGATCCAGATGGATCCCTGCCTCCCGAGTAATAGGATTAAAGGCGTGTGCTACCACTGCCTGACCTCTATTTATTATAGTGGCTGGCTTTTCCCTCTGATCCTCAGACAAATTTTATTGGGGTACACAGATAAAATATCACCACAATAAAGCTTATGGTAACGACTCTTAGTAAGCTAGAAATTCTTTTTTTACTAATTTATTTATTCTTCTCTGATATAGTACATCCTGACTGCAGTTTCCCCTCCCTCTTGTCCTCCTAACCCCTTCCGCCAGATCCACTCCTCCTCTATTTCCCTTCAGAAAAGAACAGGCCTCCCAGGGATATCAACCAAACATAGCATAACAAGTTACAATAAGACTAGGCACATCCCCTCATATCAAGGCTGGATGAGGCAACCTAGTAGAAGGAAAAGGGTCCTAAAAGCCAACAAAAGAGTCAGAGACACCCCCACTTCCACTGTTAGGAGTGCCACAAGAAGACCAAGCTATACAACCATAATATATATGCAGAGGGCCTAGGTCAGTCCCATGCAGGCTCCACATTGTCGGTTCTGTCTCTGTGAGCTCCTGTGAGTCCAGGTTAGTTGATTCTGTGGGTTTTCTTGTGGTGTCCTTGACCCCTCTGGCTCCTACAACCCTTCTTCCCTCTATTCCACAGGATTCCCAGCTCTGCCTGATATTTGGCTGTGGGTCTACATCTGTTTCCATCAGTTGCTGGATGAAGCCTCTCTGATGACAATTTAGTTAGGCATCAATCTATGCATAGAAGAATATCATTAGGGATCATTACATTTACTTTTTTTTGCCCACTGTGTTTGGTTCTATCCTAGGTCTCTGACTATCCAGCCTCTGGTTCCTGGCCCTCCTGGCTGTATCAGACATGGGCTCCCTCTCTTGGCATAGGTCTCAAATTGGACTAGTCATCTTGGCCACTCCTACGAGTTCTGTACCACCTCTACCCCAGCACATCTTGTAGGCAGGACAAATTGTGGGTCGAAGGTTTGGGGACTGGGTTGGTGTCCCAGTCCCTCTACTAGAAGCCTTGCCTGGTTACAGAAGTTCAGGATCTATATCCCCCAATTACTAAGAGTCTTCACCAGGGTCACTCATTGATTTCAGGGAGTTTCCATGGTACTAGATTTCTACCTCATCCCTGAAATGCTCATAATCCAAGCTGTCTCTTCCAATATTCTATCCCCCTTCCACATGATGCCTCCTGTTCCCATCCCCACTGGGCCCTAGTCTACCCATGAAATCTATTCTATTTCCCCTTCCTAGAGAGATCCATGTGTCTCTCTGGATCTGTAAATTGTAGCATGGTTATCCTTTACTTTACAGCTAATAACCACTTACTGTCTTTCTGAGTCTGGATTACTTCACTCAAGATGATCTTTTTCTACTTCTAGTCATTTGTCTGCAAGTTTCATAGTATAATTCTTAATACTCCATTGTGTAACTGTACCACATTTTCTTTATCCATTCTTCAGTTGAGGGATATCTAGGTTGTTTCTAGTTTCTGGCTGTTGTGAATAAAACTGCTATGAACATAATCAAGCAAGTGTCCTCGTGGTATGATTGAGTATCCTTTGGGTATATGCCCAGGAGTGGTATAGTTGGGTCTTGAGGTAGACTAATACCCAATTTTCTGAGAAACCACCATATTGATTTCCAAAGTGCCTGTACAAGGTTGTACTCCTACCAGCAGTGGAGGAGTGCTCCACTTGCTTCACATCCTCTCCAACATAAGCTGTCATCAGTGTTTTTGATCTTAGCCATTCTGACAGGTTTAAGAGGCCAGAAATCCTTAGTCTAGCCAGCATTATTTTTTTTATTTTTATTTATTTTTATTTTTTTTGGTTTTTCGAGACAGGGTTTTTCTGTGTAGCCCTGGCTATCCTGGATCTCTCTCTGTAGACCAGGCTGGCCTCGAACTCACAGAGATCCTCCTGGCTCTGCCTCCGAGTGCTGGGATTAAAGGCATGCGCCACCACCGCCCGATAGCCAGCATTATTTTATTTTATTTATAAAAAAATAAAACACTAAAAGAATCATATTAAGACAGGAGTTCTGCCATTGGTACTCTTACTCATCATTGGTTAGATATCCTAATTAGTACAGTAAAATTGCTAGATAGATGATAAATGATCATCAATATAGATAGATAGATAGATAGATAGATAGATAGATAGATAGATAGATAGATAGATATAGATCAAATGCTTAAGAATTAAAAGGAACAAACAGTCTATTCAAAGATGATATGACTACATTAAGAATAAAAATTTGACATGAGTGCTATGGTACACACCTTTAATCCCAGCACTCAGGAGGCAGAGGCAGACAGATATCACTGAGTCCAAGGCCAACATGGTCTATATAGTGAGTTCCAGGCCTGCCAGGACTGTATGACAAGATTCTATCTCAAAAACAAATGAATTAATAAAATTAAGTAAACCATTTGATGGGTAAGAGATTTTTAGCAAGGCTTAATAATATACGATCAAGGCATAAGAATCTGCTGCATTTCCATTAACTATCAACAAATAGACAGGAAATATTTAATCAGTGAGGTCTAGGGAGATGGTTCAGTTAGTAGAGGGCCTGTCATGGAAGCATGAAGACCTGACATTGCATCCTTAGCATCCACACAGAACGGAGGCACAGCAGCATGTGCTGGTAATCCCAGCACTGGAGAAGCGGAGGCAGGAAGATGCTGGAGCTAGCCAGACAACTAGTCTAGCCAAATTGGTGAGCTGCTAGTTCATTGTGACATCCATAATAAAAGTCATGGAACAACATACACAGCATTCAGGGGGAAGAACTTTGGCTGGGAAGAGGGGGTGAGATGAATAAGACAGCCTTGTTACCTACGCTACCTCCAACTCCCAGTCTTCTCCTCAGGAACCCGAATGTAAGGGTCACAAGTTCTTATGCTGAGCTCTGCGGGATTGAGTGGTCCCAGTTATTCTCTCTAGTTTACAAACACTGGGCTATACAATACAAACCGTCTTTAGAAACCGTTCATGATATCTCTACAAAGATGCTTAGGGCTAAACGTGTTCCAGAGCTGGTTCCTTTGCGGAGCGATGACATGACATCTTCATGAACTAGGATCCTCTCTAGCTTTCCACTTATTCTGCAATCATCACTGTATTAACCAATTTGGACCTGTTGGATCAGATGCTCTGGGGCCTTCTAATGTCTGTTGAAATTGAAGAACCATGGCTTAGGTTTAGATCAGTTCTGCTTGGGTCGCTTAGGCTAGAGGTAATTTTACATGCCTGAGAATAGGGTGGAGAGGGGAAAGCCGTACAAGCTGGGACTCTTAACCAAAAAAAAAAAAAAAAAATTCTGCTACCAAATATCCCTGAAAACCAAATGTGACTCACTTCAGGGGGTGGGGAAGTGTCATATAAATCAAAAAGGCCTTTTCAAAAATAGAAAGAAAATGAGAAAAAGGAGTCACAGTAGCCCAAAGCCACTTAACTGATTAGGACTCATTTGTTGCAGATGAAGTAAAAATTCATTTTCCCAAATGTCAATCTAATAAATATGAAAGACCCCAACTCCTTCTTTTCCAATTACAAATTTGCCTACAGGGGGATTGTAATTTTAAAGTGCCTTGGTGTGAACAAAGCAACTAATTCCCTTGTGGTTATTTTTCATACTCAGATTAACTAAGTGAGACTCAATATTATCCACAATGTAATTCCTCTGTATTATGATTATTGCTTCTCTCAAAAAAATAAGTTTACCAATAGTATCTAAGGTCATAGTTTTAACTACTGCTTTGGGAGCTTTCCAAGATAAACAAGAAGTGAATATATATATAAACATACACACATATATGCATGGTATGGCCATCAGTGATATGACAGATAAATCAGGTCTAGTCTTTTCATAACAGAACATGGAGTCTCCAAACCATTCATGCTACATGAATTAAGAACTGATCTGTATAAAGGGCCCAAATAGATGATATAAATATGTAGATATATAGATAATAATATAGATATAACATGCATGAAGAAATTCTGGAAGAATAACTCAGCCACTTTGGGATCAAGGATAGAAAAAATGAGCTATATTTGTCTTTTATTAAATATCAAAGTGTGTTTAGGAGTAAGTATGCTTTTCATGTAGTGAGATGATGGATTTGTTCTTTCTTTTACTAGTTGTATTGCTGTTGCTGCTGCTTTTTGGGTTTGTTTGTTTATTACTTGAGACAGGATCTTACTATGTAGTCCACACTCTTATCTCCAGCTCCCAATCACAGGCTCTGATTTGTTTTCTTTGTTTTTCTTTTGAAAGTTTTTGTAAATCTCATATTTTTAAATAAACAAATAGTTCACAGTATTAAAAAGTCAGAAATCCAGACAGGGAATGGTGATGCACACCCAGAACTCAGGAGGAGGAGGCAGGCTGATTGTGAAGTGAAGAACTTGTTTACCATGCACGCCACAGCGTTGCCCTCCAGTACATCTACCAAAGAACCAAAGCAGGGGGGCTGTGTAGTCACAGACTGCAACTCGGCAACTATGAGCCAAAACAGATATTTTCTCCTTATAAGTTGGTTGTCTCACATATTTATTATTGTGACAGAAATCTACCTAATATACACCTCGCCACCAGCGTGGTTTTGTGACATTTCCCCACTATTTACTGGATCTAATAATAATACTCATTGACATAATGACCAGTCTGTATACTTAATCCATATTCTGTTATAGGGCCCAGGCTTGAAGTCTATCATAGCTTAAGATATCTAGATCTAAGGTACTTATAATAGAAAAGAGAGATAGTACTGACAAATTCTGAGGTTTATAGTATATAAAAATGTATACATCCTCTGCGCTATTATACTGCAGAATTAACCAATTCTAGAACTTCTAGACTAGTTATATCAGACAACAAAGCCCTCTTACTTAAACCAATATTAGTTAAGCCATTGAAGCCAAAAAGGAAGGAAGGAAGGAAGGAAGGAAGGAAGGAAGGAAGGAAGGAAGGAAGGAAGGAAGGAAGGAAGGAAGGAGGGAGGGAGGGAGGGAGGGAGGGGGGGAGGGAGGGAGGGAGGGAGGGAGGGAGGGAGGAAGGAAGGAAGGAAGGAAGGAAGGCAGGCCGCATGTGCTCCTACCATGCCCAGCCCCTGTGCACCCCTGGGGGATCCTATCATTAATTCTTAACAATGAAATGCAGGCTAGATGGTGCATTACTTTTGAGCCAGGAGGATGCCCTATCTCCACACTTTCTCTCCTCTGCCCAAACACCTGGAAAGAATGGGTAGAGTTGCAAGGAAGAAGTTATTTGGATATGAGTCATCAGCTGGTGAAAAGCCAAACAAGATATCCACCCATCCCACCTCATGCTGTGACATTAGAAAAGGAGTATTTGTTGTATTAAACCATTGTAACTTTCAGTTTCTTTGCTTCACAGTACACCTCAGACTAGCTGGACTACTACAGTCTCCAATGAGGACTTAGACTCTGCTAAGACTGTTAAATCAAGGGTATCATCCAAAGAAGACAGGTGTGGTAGTTTAAATGTAACTGGCCCCCATAAGCTCACTGAGAGTGGCACTATTAGGAGGTGTGGCTTTGTGGGAGTAGGTGTGGCCTTGTTGGAGGAAGTGTGTCACTGTGGGGGTGGGCTTTGAGGTCTCCTGTGCTCAAGATATGCCCAGTGTCTCAGTTCACTTCCTATTGCCTGCCTATTATGATGTAGAATTCTCAGCTCCTTCTCCAGCACCATGTCTGTCTGCACCCCACCATGTCCCACCATGACGATAATGGACTGAAACTCTGAACTGTAAGCCACCTAATTAAATGTTTTCCTTTATAAGAGTTGCCATGGTCATGGTGTCTCTTCATGGCAACAGAAACTCTAAGAAGACAACAGGTGACTACAGTTTGATTCTTATAAGTTGGACACATCCTTTAACATACTTATGCTCCATTCATCTCCTAAGCTTTGACAGAAATACACATTACTGTTGGGAATCTTTCCTTGAGTCTACTAGGCATCTTATCTAATAGATAGCCTTTCTCAGAAACTCTTATTCATATTGATTCTATTTCAGTCCTTTCTCTTTAGTACTTAGAAAGCTAAAAACAGAGAAGGAACACATGAAAACAAAAGTTTAAATAACAGTAAGAAAATGCTTCCCTGAGCCAGGCAGTGTTGGTGCATGCCTTTATTCCCAGCCCTTGGGAGACAGAGGCAGGTGGATCTCTCTGAGTTCGAGGCCAGCCTGGTCTTCAGAGTGAGTTCCAGAATAGCCAGAGCTACACAGAGAAACCCTATCTCAAAAAAAGTAACCCTATCTCAAAAAAAGAAAAGGAAGGAAGGAAGGAAGGAAGGAAGGAAGGAAGGAAGGAAGGAAGGAAGGAAGGAAGGAAGGAAGGAAGGGGAGGGAGGAAAAAAGGAAGAGAAAGAGAGGAGGAGGAAGGGGGAGAGAAAGAGAGCGAGAGCGAGAGCGAGAGCGAGAGCGAGAGCGAGAGCGAGAGCGAGAGAGAGAGAGAGAGAGAGAGAGAGAGAGAGAGAGAGAGGAAAAGAAAAGAAAAGCCTTCCCAGAAGGCTCATACATGTTGGGTGGGTGCTCTATTCAGTACTAAGATTCAACATGTTTATCAGATCACTGCCAATGCTCTGCTGATGATCCCATAATCCAATGACACAAAAGAAGTAGGGCAAATTAAAAAAAACTATCCAAAATCTTTAAATTAACATAATTTTTACTAGCAAAATCCTAGTTACCTAAGATAAAGTATGACAGACTGAAACATGAAGGGGAAAAGGAGAGACACATGACTTCTCTCATTTCAGGTGCCATCATGTCCATTTGCCCACCTGTCCTCCTAGGCATAATTCGTAGGCTAACAGGAATCAGCCTCACTGAACCTGCAGACCTTCTCCCTGCTAGCCAGCCTAGTGAGCGGGTGCTGGACCCCAGGGTAACCGAGACTCTGCTTACAACACTCGTGACCAGGATGCATTATCCCCACATGACCACTAATTCATGCAGACTTGTGATCTCTTCTCACTAAATTCTTACGGTAAGTTCCTGTTCTTAAGTCCATTTATAGGAATTGTTCTGTGGTTTCTACTTAAGTCCACTGTTTTTTCTAGTCATGTTGCTTCCTCATCTCACCTTCCACAGCCCATGCCAAAAAAAAAAATCGAATCCCTAAAGTTGGATCTTATAATCAACTGACTATTGTTGATATTACTGAATAATTATGAACAATCATATAATAAATGCAAATGAAAATTCTTTGTAAGTGTTCAGTTTTTTAACAATTAACGTCAAAGAGGATTAATCTAAGTCCTAGTAACAAAGGACATTCTAGAAAAAAAAAAAATGGTCAGGCCATATGCTATGTGGCTGTCTTACGGCATGTCTAAATGCCCCATTCTGTGAGGAAACTGAAATCTGAGGAAGCAGATCATTTACTCCATTCCAGGTTAGGAATTGGCAGAGAGTCACAGCTATCTGGCATCTAAGGAGTGAGTAAATGAATGCATTCGGTGCTTAAATAACTAAGAAGGTATTACTCATGACAGCCTATAAATGTGCAGTTGAAATACAAAAGCAGAACCTAGGGATAACTTTTCCATCTGCAAGTCAGGGGGAAGGGGCGGGAGGTGAAGTTCAATTTGGGGAATCAGACAAAAGTTTCAACAAGCTAACCTCAGAACTGAGTGTATGCTCAAGGAAGTCCCACTAATCTGATGCACACACAGCTAGGTCCAGTTCTGGAGAGAGAGCCACACAGAAAGGAGTTCTTTTTGCTCCTGTTCACCTCCTCAGTACTGGACAGAGCCAGCCTCGCCACCCCCTCCCACCTCTTCCCTCCAGCACCAGAATGCAGCCCATGCTAACCTTGGAAGATTCCTTACTATTTTAAGTATGCACAGTGGCGTCTTCAAACCCAGGGGAATGTTACAGTTACAGTTCTTTCTACGGCTGTTGTTTTTAAAATGAGACTGATCTGAAATCTCCTATGAGGTATGAAAGCAGCACATTCACATACTCGTCTATTTTAACAATTGTGACGTTAACTAGATTGAACTTCAATTTTCAAACCATGCATTGAGTAAGAGCACCCTCATCAGGCCACAGCTAATATGTTGTCAGATTAGCAGTTCTAACTCTTCCCTGGCTTCCACAATTAGAAAGTTAGGCAATAATAAGCAACAATTGCAGAAATATATGCCATCTTTCCAAAACTTACCAACAAAGCCATATTACCCAAATTATCATTTAATGAAGGCAAATGTTGGGCAATGTTTTATGTGAAGGCAGAGAAAATACTAAAGTTTTTTTTAAAGTTCCATTTAAACTCCATATCTGATCTTGAACACATCTTTTAGCCTCTTTTTACTCATTTTAAGATTGGATGAGCTTTTGTGAGTCTCCCTTTCCAGAATCAGACCACTTTAAAATTCACTTTTTATTCCATCTTATTTAGTGGGGATGGTTGCATCCATGCCACAGTGTCCATGTGGGGAACAGAGAAAATCTGTGGGAGTTGGTTCTCTTCTTCCACCGTGTGGGTCCTGGGAACTGAGTTCAGATCATCAGGCTTGGCAGCAGGTGCCTTTACCCACTGAGCCATTTTGCTGGCCCCTCAAATCATTGTAAAGTGCTTTAGGGTAAAATATAAAGCAGTCATCATGTATTGTAAATATTGTGAGATGACAAAGAATTGCTTCATTTTGCTCAGACTGTGAAGGAGATGGTTGACGCAACAAATAACAACAAGCTTCATGGTTCTTTATTTTATGAGACAAATCTCATTTGTCCCAGGCAGGCTTCAGACACACTACTGAGTCAAGGATTAACTTGTGATTCTTGTGTCTCCACCTCCGGGGTGCTGAAGCCATAGGCATGCACTGTTTATCAAGCCCAAGTCTTAGGCACACGAGGCAAGCACTCTACCAACCAAGCTGTGTCCCCAGCCCCACACTTTTTAAAAGCCAGTAAAACCTCTAAATATGAAAAAGAACACTGTTTTGCAAAGGACTTTGCTATTCGTAAAGATGTGTATTTCCAACTTATGTATCGGACGATCAATATTTCAGCTCTGTGGTAGTCAGTTTCCACTACTGTGACAAATGCCTGAGGCCAGAGGAAGGGAAAATGTTTTCTTTGGTTCGTAGTTTCAGAGGTTCCAGTTCATGGCCTCATGGCCCCAATACCTTTAGGTTTACCATAACGTAGCACATCAAGGCAAGGTATATACACTGAAGAAAACCTGTTCACTTCATGGTGACCACGAAAAAGAGAAGAGGACCAAGATCCCAGTGTCTGCTTCAAGGGTCTTAACTTCCTCCCAATAGGACCCCACTTTTTTAAATTAAAATATAATTATATCATTTCCCCATCCATTTCCTCCCTCCAACCTTTCCCATGCTCCCTTCCTTGCTCTCACTCAAATTCATGGCCTCTATTTCTTTAGTTATTGTTACATATGCTTTTTCCTAAATATGTAAATTCAGCTTGTCCCATCCATATTATATTACTTGTATGTATATGATTTAAGGGTTGACCATTTGGTATTGGATGGTCAACTGGGGGATCTTCCTTGGGGAAGAGTATCTCTCCCAGTTTTCAACATCCCTTACTGGCCTGTAGCTCTTTGTCGTGAGGCCCCATGGTATTTCCCCCAAGTCAGCTGGTGTCCTCTTGGTCCAGGTCTTGCTTAGGCAGCCATGCTGATAAGACTTCATGAGGGTAGCTTCTCGGACATTTGTAGGAGACAGTAAACTTCTTGTTCCTTTGGATCTTACGATTTTTCTGTCCCCTCTTGATCTCTGACCCCTGAGCTTAGGGTGTAGGAGTTACAGATCCATCAGTTGTAGCTAGTCCCCACACAGTCATTTTTCCTCTGTATTGTGATGAGCTGTGGCTTTCTGTCATAGTTTCCATCTGTTGCAAGAAAACATTTCTTTGATGAGAAGACCTGTATTTCTATGTGGGTATAAGAATGAATATGTACAATGTAGTTAGGAATTAAGCTGGTTTAGGAAAGCAGCTGTTGTGGGTTCTCCTCCAAGATCCATGACTTCACGATCCCTGGATAGTTGGCTACATTTCTGGTACCTGGCATGATTTTCCTCTTGTTGAGTATCTCGGTTATAGTTCTATTGCTGTGACAAAGCACCATGACCAAGGCAACTTTTAGAAGAAAGCATTTAGCTGGGAGCTTGCTCACAGTTTTAGGGGGTGAGTTCATGCACATCAGGGCAGGGAGCATGCAGGGGGGGGGGGCACGAACGGCACTGGAGCAGTAGCCAAGAGCCCACATTTGATCTGAAATTTTCAGGCAGAGACTAGGTCCAGCATGGGTTTTTGAAACCTCAAAGCCCACCCCGAGTAATATACCTCCTCCAGCAAGGCCATGTCTACTGCAACAAGGCCACATCTCCTAATCCTTCCAAAACAGTTCTGCCAACTAGGAAGTAAGCATTCAAACATACACCTATGGGGGCATTCATATTCAAACCACCACACCAAGCAAGCTTTAAATACAATTAGAAAGCTGTTGGCTGTTGCCAAGTTGCTGTGGGACGGTCTGTATGTCAAATTGCTCTGATTGGTCAATAAATAAAACACTGATTGGCCAGTGGCCAGGCAGGAAGTAGGTGGGACAAGGAGAGAGGAGAATCCTGGGAAGCAGAAGGCTGAGGCGGAGAGACACTGCAGCCGCCGCCATGACCAGCAGCATGTGAAGACGCCGGTAAGCCACCACCCACGTGGCAAGGCATAGATTTATGGAAATGGTTAATTTAAGATAAAAGAACAGTTAGCAAGAAGCCTGCCACGGCCATACAGTTTGTAAGCAATATAAGTCTCTGTGTTTACTTGGTTGTGTCTGAGCGGCTGTGGGACTGGAGGGTGACAAAGATTTGTCCTGACTATGGGCAAGGCAGGAAAACTCCAGCAACACCAAGTAACTGGTATCTTCTGGCCATGAGAGCCAGACCTCAGAGAGGAGGTTTTCAGGTCAGATCCAGCTCAGATCCTCCAAGTTCTGTGTCCAAAGAATATGGTATCTTCAATATTGGGGTAGTCCTAATTTTTCAACACATACCACCACCTCCCAGTGATGCCTTCAGCTGTCATCTAAGCCTTTAACACCTTTGAAGGATACTTATCCAAACCACAGCAAGCTCCTTATCAAAGTTTTTATCAATTAGATTGATCAATTATATCAACAAAGATTCATTAAGAATCACAGGAAGGGCACTACTATGTAGATGTAACCAATCGTCTTATTAAAATAAGAAACACAGAGCCAATGTAAAAGAGAAAGCCGAGAGGTCAGAGCTTAGAGCTAAAAATCTTACCTCCTGCAGTGCTCCTAGCTTCCCCGAGAGAGAGCTTCTTCCTGTTTGTCTGTGTTTAAATAGTCTTTCTGTTCTGCCTTCTCATTGGTTGTAAACCCAACCACATGACTGCCTCATCAGTACCTGTAACTACCGCCCTCCAGGTCTTAAAGGTGTATGTCTCCAATACTGGCTGTATCCCTGAACACACAGAAATCTACCTAGCTCTTCTAACCACCACGCTCTTGCTATGGCTCTAATAGCTCTGACCCCAGGGCAACTTTATTTACTGACATACAATTAAAATCATATTTCAGTACAAATAAAATATCACCATACTACTAGGCATTCAGAAAGTCAATAAAACACACTGAATTTAAATTTTCATCTTAGATCCTAGGAAATACCTCAAAGAGTCATATAATATAAAGACTACTTTTCCGTTACATTTCGATTTCAGAGAAGACATCTGTGGTGATTTGAATGAGATGTCTTCTGTACATCTTAGCAATTGACTCTTTGGTCCCCAGTCGGTGGCTGTTTGAGGAGAATTAGAAGACTTGAGCCATTTCAAGTTAGCTCTCTGTTTCCTGCTCGTGGCTCTAGGTGTGAGCTCTTAGCTACTGCTCCAGTCGCTGCTGCCACTCCTCCAAGTTAGTATGGTGACAGAATCCAGGCCTCTGGAACTAGAGGCCCAGAATAAACCCTTCCTTCCATAAGTTGTCTTGGTCACGGTGTTGTGCAAGTAATATCAGCTCCTGGGAAATGCAAACAAGTATTATGGGACTGTGGATCTGAAACCTAGCCAAAAGAATACATCTATACTGCAAAAAGAAACTGTGAATCAGAACCATGCAGTATTAAGAAAGATGGAAATCTAGTTGGAGCCATAGCCTACAAGGAAGCAGACTTGGACTCCAAGCAATGTGCTCAACATCAGAAAAGACTTCTCAGACGCAGGGCCAACATTTGTGACCTCATCCATGAAGGACCAGTGTCAACAACCCAGCCTCATGAAGGAGTACCCCAGGGTAGGGCTAGCACCTCACCCCAACATGTGAAGAACCAATGTACTGACAGGACTACCATCATGACCCAAATTCCCCAAGAATTGTACAGAAGGGGGACTAGCAGTCCCAGCCTAACACCAAAGGAATGACCAGTATCTGTGATCGAGCTCACAAAGGACTATGCAGGGATGTGACAGGCATCTGAGAGTCCAGATGAACGGCGAGAGACTTGAGACTGAAAGCAGAAAACAGGTCAGGCTGCATTCACACGCTACACTTCACCCAGCTTTCCCCGCTCCTGCTTCTTCCTCCCTGATTTACTCTGTCCTTCTCACCTCTTGTCCTCTCAGATTTCTTCTTTTTTCTCTATGCTTTCATTTGTGTCTCCCTTCCACCCATCCCACATTGGCTGAAATCCTAGAACACATGGTGCTTCCTTTACTTCCTAGAACAACTGGCATGTAAGGTGTGACTGGGTTTGTTTGACTGCTACTTAATGAGTGGAAGGGAAGACAGGCAGAGTCATCCCGTGGTTGGCATTGGGAAGACAGGCAGAGTCATCGGGTGGTTGGCATTGGGAAGACAGGCAGAGTCATCCCGTGGTTGGCATTGAGAAGACAGGCAGAGTCATCTGGGTGGTTGGCATGGGGAAGACAGGCAGAGTCATTGGGTGGTTGGCATTGGGAAGACAGGCAGAGTCGTCCGGTGGTTGGCATTGGGAAGACAGGCAGAGTCATCCGGTGGTTGGCATTGGGAAGACAGGCAGAGTCATCTGGGTGGTTGGCATGGGGAAGACAGGCAGAGTCATTGGGTGGTTGGCATTGGGAAGACAGGCAGAGTCATTGGGTGGTTGGCATTGGGAAGACAGGCAGAGTCATTGGGTGGTTGGCATTGAGAAGACAGGCAGAGTCATCTGGGTGGTTGGCATGGGGAAGACAGGCAGAGTCATTGGGTGGTTGGCATTGGGAAGACAGGCAGAGTCGTCCGGTGGTTAGCATTGGGAAGACAGGCAGAGTCATCCGGTGGTTGGCATTGGGAAGACAGGCAGAGTCATCTGGGTGGTTGGCATGGGGAAGACAGGCAGAGTCATTGGGTGGTTGGCATTGGGAAGACAGGCAGAGTCGTCCGGGTAGTTGGTGTTGGCTTGGTAGAAGGAAATGTAAGGGGAGAATGGTAGGAATGGGAGGGGTTAGGCAATTTTGGCTATCAGAGAATGAAAAGAGAACAGTAAACTGAGGCCAGACTAAATTATGTTGGCGGGGGATGATTTTAAACATACTTAAAATCGTTCTTTTGAATTATTTGTCTGGAATTTCATCTAATTAATAATCACTGGAGTCCATTACTGTAGGAATAGTAATTTTTGGAGTTACGTTGCCTTAAGTTTTCGTGTTTCTTGTGTTTTTTGCACTGGGGCTTGTACATCTGAAATTAGATGATTGGTTGAACTTTTTTCCAAATCAGCTTGTTCTTTCAGTGGACATATTAACATGCTCCCACTGCCCTAGGTTGTAGTGTGACTGAAGTGTCATTTTTCTTTCCCTGGTTGGTGTACACTCAATCCCTACTACTGTAGAGCAGGATCTGAAAAAACAATCACAGTTTAGTATGTTCAAAACCATCGAAGAAAACAGAAGTAAACCCTTGAATGATTCCCAGAGAAAATACCTGATACTGAAGTGGAATTCAGCAAAGAGAGAAATAAATGCTAAAGAAAAACCAAACTAAAATACTGAGAATGAAAAGTCCATTATGTCAAGTAAAACTCTCTGTGAAAAGTCTCACCAACAGAATAAATCAAAGTGGAATAGAATAGGCTTAAAGACAGGGTAGGGGGACTGGAGCATTCAGACAATAATAAAGTTAAGTTAATATGAAAGTATAGGAAGAACATTCAAGCTCTATGTGATATTATGAAGATGTCAAACTATGAAGCCTGAGCACGGACTAAAGAAAAAAATTTTTCATCCTAAATGCATAAAAACATTTTCATCTAAGGTCAAGACAGAAAGTGCCCCAATGTAGGGACAGAAATGGCCATTCCGATACAGGAGGCATTTAGAACACCAACAGGCAAGACCAGAGAAGAGCCCCACGTCATAATTAAAACCTGATACAGAAAAAGGAAAAATCACCTATAATGGCAGATCCATCAGAAGAGTGCCAGATTGCTCAACAGCAACCTTATGAGCCAGGAGCACTCGGAAGGATGCGTCTCAAGCTGTATCAGAAGCCATCAATTCAGACCACGAAACCAGCAAACCTGTCATCATTGAAAGAGAAAGAAGATGTTTCCAAGGTAAAAACAGGCTAAAGGAACTCATGGCCCCTAAGCCCACGCTGCAGCAGGCACTTGAAAAACATCATTCAGACTGAAGGGAATAAACATATCAAGATGCTGAGAAAAGAATAAACCAAGACAGAACTGAAGTCAAGACAGGAGAACAGGAATTCCAAACAGCACACCATCGACAAGATGACAAAATTAATACATGCTTTCCAACAACTCTGAATCTTAAAGGTCTCCCCTCCCTGGTCAAAAGGCACAGACTAGCAGATTCAATGAAATGATGGATCCGGGCTGGGTGGGTAGTTCAGTGGGTCAAGTGCTTGCCATGCGAGCATGCGGGGCAGGGCTCTGACTCCCCCGGCAGCCATGTAAACGCTGACTATGTGTGTGCAATTCCAGTGTTAGGGAGTGGGGCAGGATAAAGAAGATTCCGGGGCTCGTTGACAAGTCAGTCTAGCCAAAAGTGAGTTCAGTGAGAGGCCCTGTCTTAAAAAGTAAGACCGAGAGTGATAGACTCCAAATGTTGACATCTGGCCTCCACATGCGAATGCAAGGACATCATACACACACACACACACACACACACACACACACACACACACACACACACCATCTATTTTCTACCTCCACAGAATGTACCTCACCATCAAATGCAAATGCAACCTTAGGGTGATGGAGTGGAAAAAAAGTATTCCAAGCAAATGGGACCAGGACACAAGCAGGTGCCACTTTCCTGACACCTAACTAAATAGTTTCAAACTAATATTAGTCAGAAGAGATGAAGTCACTTTGTTTGAACTAAGGAAACTAAGAGATGACCAAACCAAACTAATAGGAACTCATGAAAGTTGGATCAATGGCTGTAGAGCCTGCATGGGACTGGACTAGGCCCTCAGCATGGCAAGATAATTGTGTAGCTTGATTTGCTTGGGGGTGGGGGGACTGCAGTAGAATCAGAATCCATCCCTGGTACATGAGCAGGCTTTTTGGAGCCCACTACCTGTGATGGGATGCCATGTGCAGCCTTGAGGCAGGGGGAAGGGCTTGGACTTGCCTCTACTGGATGTGCCTCCCCGTGGGAGGCCTTGCCTTCTTGTGGGGGGGGAGGTGGAGGGCGGGTTGGGAAGGAGAGGTTGAGGGGGGCAGGAGGAGGGAAGAGGGGGATCTTTGATAGGTGTGTAAAATGAATGAAAAAAAACTCTCAATAAAAAAAATAAACAAATAAATAAAAAGTGACTGTGGGGCTGGGCAAGACAGAAAACCTTCCATTCACATGAGGGAATCATATTAAGTGAATTGAGTCAATCTTGAAAAAGACAAATACTAGGTGTTTTCCCTCATTTCTGGTTTCTACATTATATATAAACTTATACACATGGCAGGAAAATAGAAGCCAATCAAGCATGTCAACCTGCAACAGGGCCTTGTCGTCTACAGAATTCATGCTCAAGCAATGGAGTTCCAAAAGAAAAGCACAAAAAGTTGCATGCTTTAAGTACGTTTGTAATTTTATTTCCAGCTTTCTTCAGTCATATGCAGCCACAGATGACCCATGGCACACAGGTTGGACCTGCCTGGTAGGAGAACTAAGGAGACAGTGAGAGAGAGGAAAGGCAGGAATGGAAAGTAGGGGTGGAATATGCCTACCATAAATACCTGTTTTTATGTAACTGTCCTTAGATAACATGTACAATGACTATGCACAATGGAAACTTCAAATAATAACGTTTAGTCTTACTTAAAAGTCTACATCATTCATTTTTCTCCTGTAACTCTGACTGAACCACTCAGGGTTTCAAGCAGGCAACTAGTCAAGGAATCTTCAGCAGGAAAAGATTTAATATGAGAATTGCGATCTTACTGGAGTCACTGGAGCAAGCTCTCAGTGGGCTTCCAAACTCCTGCACCTAGTAAGTCTACAGCCAGAGAAGTGGTTGTCCATGGTAGAAGGGACACCAGGGAGGTAGAGGGACTGTTTACAGATTGAACAATTTTACTGGAACAAAGCCTTGGCCATTTATTAATGGATTGTCTACTACAAGACAGGGCTGAGTACTCACAACAAGCTACATTATTCAAAACCTACAGTAGGTTCTTTCTGACCCTTTAGAAGAAGTTTGCCAACACAGCTTTAATTCAGAGGTGCAATGTCCAACTGTCATAAATAGACTTGAAGCCCTCACTTTGGCTTTCCTTGATTAGAAGCCAAAGACATAGTCAGGCATGAAACGGGGGAGAACAAGTCCCTGACCACACCACATCCCGCTATCAGACCAAAGCACATGCTGTTCCACCTTAGAGGCTGGTATTTTCCAGTTCACTTATTTGAAATACACTAATCTAAAATAAATAATAGCTTTGTTGTCAAATGACAATATTTAAATATTACAGTAACTATATTCTTCACAACTATTTAAATTAATGATATAAAAAGTTTAATGTTAACCTAACATAGGGTTACAGGGCTTGATTGTTGGTTTCCAAATACTTGGAGAGGGCATTCAAGCAAAAATGTTTGGGGATCGCTGACCTAAAGGACAAAGTCATGTGGCTTTGGCAAAAGCCTCAGTTGTGCGCACAACCCTCCCCAGTCAGAAGCGCCCTGAGAGTTACTGTTAATATTAGTAACAAAAGCAATACTAAGACACACAGTGCTTCTGCTCATGTGCTCTGCTATAGAAGTTTACACGAGCAAATGCCCAGATACAGGTTATTTTGAATATGCAAGTGAAAAGTAAATATATATTTATTATCTATTATTGATCAGACTCCACATAAATTATCCTATTCATTCTCCACAGTTACACTGAGATACATTTATTATTATATTATTATTATTATTATTATTATTATTATTACCTCATTTTCAGGTAAATAGGAAAATAGTACCAGGTAAATTTAGGTAATACATTCAAATAGTTCCATGTAGGCAGAGTTTCTCTGTGTCTCAGCAGCCGCTCCCCCCCCCAAAAAAAACCACTCAGAGACTTATTATTAATTATAAATCCAGCTGATAGCTCAAGCTTGTTACTAGCTAACTCTTATATTTTAAATTAACCTATGCCAGGCCATGGTGGTGCACACCTTTAATCCCAGCACTCAGGAAGCAGAGCCAGGCGGATCTCTGTGAGTTCGAGGCCAGCCTGGTCTACAGAGCGAGATCCAGGACAGGCACCAAAACTACACAGAGAAACCCTGTCTTGAAAAAAAAAAATTAACCCATATTTCTTATCTACTCTCTGCCACATGGTGGTAACTTCTTTCAACATGGCACATTCATCTTGCTTCTCTCGATGTCTCTCCTCAGACTCTGCCCTCCTTCTTCCCAGCACTCTCTTAGTCTGGTTCTCCCGCCTTATCCTGTCTAATTATAGGCCAGTGGGCTTCTTTATTAAACCAGTCACAGTGACATATATTCACACAGTAGAACATTCCACAGATCTAGCACACAAAACCAAGACTATTTAATGCTAAAGACCATATACTCTCCACCCCTGCCCATACATGTCCTTACATCTCAGGTTCATACTTAATTACATGTATCTGAGTTTGTGGCAAGAAAGTCTTCTGGAATCCACATTGTTAACACTCTTAACAGTTGGTAATACTTAGCTTCCCTACAGCCATCACTTGATAAAGATATTTAAACAATTTAACAACTGGTATGCACTAGCACCACTCAAAACACATGCCAGCCTGAAGATGGGTGCAGGGCAACTGGTGTCCCCAGCAGAGGACTAGCCATGCCTAGACTGACAGCATAGTGTATTTCCAAAACCTGAAAAACAGAGAGCCTGCCCAACCAACTCAATATTCCTGACAAAGAATCAAAAGACAAAATTAATGTCCTGCCAATGTCACAGTGGTCACATTCTCAGTTACTGGCTGATCCAAAATTATAAAAAGAAAACACACAGAAATTTGTCTATGTCCTCTATCGGTGAGATGTTATAGCATATTAACCCTCTGCATGTGACTTGGTTTTGCTAGATATGTTTTAAATACGTGAAGTGTTTGCCTAGGAAACCCAACATCTGTGGTGCTATAAGAACAGTCCCTATTGGTTGTTTTTCTTTCTTTAACTGGATAATACTCCCTTGTTTCTATGTGAGAGCTTCATTTTTTTGTTTTCAAAAACTAGACATTAAAGATAAAATAATGTGGGGCTGGAGAGATGGCTCAGAGGTTAAGAGAACACACTGCTCTGGCAGAGGACCTGAGTTCAGTTCCCAGCATCCATAGCAGGTGACTCCAGGGAATCTGAAGTAACACACACACACACACACACACACACACACACACACACACACACACACTTAAAAGGTAAAATGAAAATAATGTGAAAAGGTTGCAATCAGATGCCCAGCTCCATTGTGCAGGATTTCTTACAGTCTGCTCAGTGCCGTCCGTGAAGTAATTCTGTAGAACCTGTGTTGTTTGTCATGTTCACATCTCTGCTTGGTTAGCTTAGTGGCCAGCCAACGACGAGACAGAGATTTCCTAGAACTAATGAGCCCCTCCGCCTTGCTGAATGATTTTGTATAGGTGTGGGTGGGGGCCTTTAAAATTCAACAGTTTGAAACTTAACCTTCCCTTCTGGTTTGTGCAGAGTCTCAAGAAAACCCGGGGGTGAGAACTTAGGATCGACTCGGTACTTTGCTCAGCGGACTCACTGCCCTTCCATCCACATGAGCAGCTGCAGATACAGAAACATGTCAGAACTTTTCAAGGCCCTTATGGAGAGGTCATTCTACAGCTTTCCTCTTTAATTTTTGGTTAATCTGGTGTTTGTCACAGTGATTAACTCAGGCTTGAACAAATACTTACCTATAGCCACTTTGACAATGGTCTCCTCCCCCTTGGCGAGGCATAGGTTTCTAGCATCAGATGAGAGATGGATCGAGCTGATAAAGCATGGTTTGGCTCGGTTACACTGTGTTCAGTTTGGTTTTGAGATAGGCTCTTCTTATGTCACCTGGATTGACCTCAAACTCGCAGTCTTCCTGCCTCAGCCTCCTGTGTACTGGAGTTACATACATGTGACAGTGTGTGCAGGGAGAAAGAGTGTCAGATCCGTTGTTCATTCATTCTCCGTTGAAGCTGGCAAGCTTCCCTGAAATATGGACTATTGCTCCTAATAATGGCTGGAAAGTAGTGGGAGAGACTAGAACATAACAGAGTTCACTATTCACAGAGACACAGTCATTTCTCTTGAATAAAATACCCCCGAGATACTAAAAGCCATTGGTTAATTTTCTAGAGCACTAAAAATGTTGGTTTTGAAAATGTTTTGCGAGGTTTTTTACTGTTCTTATAGAGGGAAGTTTTTCTGTGCCTCCTCAGTCTGTCACTTTGCTGGCATTCTTGCAGAATTTAAGCTAAAAATCATCTAAATGTATGGCTAGAAACAAAAGCACTAGAAAGTAGCTAATCACCGTTATCACAGAAATGGAAATGTAGGCGTTGTGAAGTACGGCCAGCATAATAGAGAGCCTGTGTCTCCTGCAAAACTGGCCCCTCAGGCCCATTCAGAATGGGGACCAATGCCCAACACCCCCCCCACCCTCCTTAATTAAACCTCCTCTTCCTTCAACACCAGCACCAAGATAAATGAAAGGAGGCTAATTCAGCCTCATTGATTCCTTCCCTGCTCTATTTACTCACAGCAGTTACTTATTTAACCACGAAAGGTGGTTTCCAACTATTTTTTACTGCAAATATACCGTGACTCAACTACAATATTTTCTTCAGAGAGAAGGGTTTTACATTTCAAACCATCAATTCATAAACTTTGAAAGCCAACGAAATCAACAAAGGGTTGGTTGAACACAGTTAATGGCTGAAACCAATCACAGGAAGGAAGTAGCTAGCCTGGTGGACTGTGTAGACGGCTAAAGGAAGTGGCATTTAAACTGGACAGAAGAGGGGTCAGGAGAATGTGGGAAAGATTACACATCCGAATTTCCATCTTGTGCTTAGCATAAAATGATCTCAGCTAGGTCACCAGATGTAACTGGTTATCAAAATAGTTAATATACAGAGTAAAGTTAGAAAGATAGAGAGTTGGGAAAGGCAAAGAAGACTGAGTAACTTGCAGATGTTAATCCCACCCCACAGGAGGCTGGCTAACAACTGGTGTGGCTCCTCTACACATGAAAGATGAGTTCATTCCTGTAGTAGGAGAGGCTCATTACTCAATAAGACTGTTATCAAGATCCAGACTTAGGGAAGGATAGGAGGGATTTTGGAAAAGCTCCACTCAAGGCTGTGAAATACCTTCCTTCACTGCTCCAGATACCTTTTCTACTTCCTCCAATGGGAGTAGGAAGCCAAACTGGAGCTTAGGAAATACTGCCCTTCACGGCTGCACTTCATGGATGAGCTGTCTAACTTCCAAACTAGACAACACTTTCCAACAACATAACTCCTCGTCCTCCAAGCTACTTCCCATCTATTAAAAAGGCTCAGAGCCACCAGTCTGCATCCCTTTCTGAGATCCACATACCATGTTCATTTATTAAAGACCTAAGAATTACCACAGTTAAGAAATCTGCTCTTGCCTGGTACAATCATGCACACCTTTAATCCTAGCACTCAGGAGGCAGAGGCAGGCAGATCGCCCTGAGTCTGAGTTTGAGACCAGCCTGGTTTACATACTGAGTCCTAGGACAGCCAGGGCTATGTGGAGAGACCCTGTCTCAAAAAAAGAAAAAAAGAAGGAAGAAGAAAGAAAGAAATCTGCTCCATAATTTCTACACATTTATCTGGTAACAAATTTATCCCCAAATGCCCCTCAATTCTAGCTGTCTCTCCTGCATTCTCTCCCTCAACCCTACCCTCTCCCCACCTGATCCAATTGACATCCTAGTGTCACACAAATTAAGTCAGGAACCCTGGTCCGTTTTAGCATCTGCGTGTTTGGAGGCATCTCCTCACCACAGAGCTGTGTCTGTGGAAGACAGTGAAGCAGGAAGGAGCATTCCTGCACTCCCAGCCCACTCCTGCTGCGGATCCTGTCCCCACGCCTGCATAGCTGTGAAGTTCAACTGTCTCTTCTGCTCCTAAGGTGCCAGAGAACAGCCTCAGCCTCTATGCCTCCCTTCAGGACACTCAAATGGCTTTACAAGTAGGGACAGCGAAGCAAGCCTCCTGGGTTATGCCATATTTGAACTCACAGCATTCATCCCCTAAATCTAAGCCAAGTCACTCACCTAGACAAAAGAGAAAGCAGCTGAGAGGCAAGGTCAGGGGAAAGGGAAGAGCTGCGCAACCTACAGAGAAGAGGGGAAAAGAGGTAAGGAAAAAGATGAGAGCAATGTTCTCTATCCTGGATGAGAAACAGACGAGAACACAGGGTAAGGAGGGAAGGAAGGAAGGACCTTCCTCCCAGAGCTCATCCTTCCCGGGTAGAAGCCTTAGTCTTGGGTTTTCCTCCGCAGGGCTACAGTTTGCTCCAAAACTGTGCTCTGTGCTCCCCCTGCTGGCTCTGACGTAGCGGCCAGCTTTAAAACAACTCCAGTGAAATGCCAGCCCCCGGTGGCCCTCAAGAATGTTCGCCACCTCTCTGAGATTTGGCTATCCTTTCCAGCAAGGATGGGGACTCAACTTTTCCTCTATTGTTTTTTAAATGGCGTTAGAGGAGGATGGTTGATAAATCACGGTACTTCACTCTGTGACATGCAGCCACCTAAATTGTACCCACCATGGTGTAGTGTCCTAGGCATTAAAAAGATTGGGATCCTTGCTTCTACTCTTAGAAACTTACTAGTTAAAAGGGAGAGGCTGACATATTCTAAAAAAAAAAAAAAAATAGGTAATTTCTATTACATGTACCTTAAGTGATGGGCAGATATGATCACTGCAAGTGTGAAGAAGTAACTCACATAGGCCAGGACAGGCTTCAGGCAACAGTCATCTCTTTGGGCAGATTGGTTGCAGGGCTGTGTAAAATCCTAACATTAGCAGCTACCCATTCTGATGCCTACAGGAGCAGTCACAGACACTCCAGTCTGTTTTATGAACTAGTCAGGGATGACATTTGGAGAAGTCAAGGCCACACAGCTAGAAAGTAGCAAAGTCAGGATACAAAGTCAGAGCCCACTTCTTCCGATGCTGCCCTGAAATCCAGTGTCAAGGAGGAGGAGCAGGAAACCTAGCTTCAAGCCAGGGCCAGCTCTCAGGTTGCCAGTGCCTTCTCTCTCTGGGTCTTTTCTCTATCTATAAACTAAGGAGTTGGGTAGGATCATTCCTAGGGTCTAACTGACCTTAAAAGGACCAGTGAGATGTTCAGGCAAGGTCTAGTCACCAAGTCTAACAACCTGAGTTTGATCCCAGGGACCCACATGAAGGAGGAAGGGAACCAAGTTCCAAAAGTCATCCTCTGGCCTCCACACCTCTCCCTCTCCCTCTCCCTCTCCCTCTCCCTCTCCCTCTCCCTCTCCCTCTCCCTCTCCCTCTCCCTCTCCCTCTCCCTCTCTCTCTCTCTCACACACACACACACACAAAGAATCATACACATGCACCACTAAATAAACAAATAACTAAATGAATGTAATTATTTTAAATAAATGTAATTATTTTAAAGACTCTATGGGCTAGAGAGATGGCTCAGTGGTTCAGAGCACTTATTGATCTTGCAGAGGACCCAAAGGACCCAGGTTTCATTCTCCAAACCCAACTGGGTAATCCCAGCAGTCCTCCAGTGAGATGGAAGATAGAAACAGGAAAAATCACCGGAAGCTCCATGGCCAGCTAGCCTGGAGTATGCAGAGCAAAAAAACAAGAGAGACCCTGACTAAACAAGATGGAAGAGAGAATCACCTCCCAAAGTTGCCCTTTGACCTCCACATGAACACCCAGCACATGGGCACACATACACCAAAGAAAATAAAATAAAACGTAAGGAAATAAAATGCCTTTTTTTTTGGGGGGGGGGGTGAGACAGGGTTTCTCTGTGTAGTTTTGGTGCTTGTCCTGGGAACTCGCTCTGTGGACCAGGCTAGCCTTGAACTCACAGAGATCCACCTGGCTCTGCCTCCCAAGTGCTGGGATTAAAGCCGTGTGCCACCACTGCCTGGCATAAAATGCCTTTTTAAAGCATTCCACACTTGAGCCTACCAGGTAACCAAAAGCAGGATCCAGCCTGGGTTTCTGCCTTCATTTCCTTCACTTTGGGTCCCCTGCTTACCCCTGCACAGAGACTCAAGCAGCGTCTGTCTAAAATCTGGTGATCAGAAGAGGCATCAGATCCCCTGGATCAGATCATTGTGAACCACCTATGTGGAAAAAGCAACAAGTACTCTAAACCATTGAGCCAATGCTACAATTCCAATTTTATGTCTAGTATTGTAATCCGGTCAAAATCCCATAGCTAGGGAAGTCATGGGCTCTAGAGTAGAAACTTTTGTTACTTTGCTAAATGGTCATGCTCTCAAAATGCCTTCTAGATACTTGAGTTCATACCCGTTGACCTGGGCTGCTCTTAACCTTGGTCAGAGAATGTTCTTTTTGCAATAGGCAGGAATCAATGGAGAGATACATAACTGAGAATAAGAGACTGAGTGTGTTCAGTCCTAAACCAGACATCTATATCAACCTCCCCCCAAACCAAGAACATCGCAGAAGAGAGAAGGGGGAAAAAAGAATGTAAGAGCCGAAAGACGAGGAGGAGTGCTGTGGAGCGTGCCGTCTTCCGGACACGCCATGGCTATTACACTCATGGACTCAGAGCGGATAGTGTTGGCTGCGCAAGAGACTGGATAGATAGATGCCTCAAGACCTCCCTTCCCCCTTTACCAGGGAGCTGATGGCGGTGGAGCGGTTCATTCATTTTAAGGATGTAGCCTCTGGTAGGATTCAAATATGCCAGTTTATGGCCCCACACCCATGCACACTTGGGAGTGGGTGATTTCTAAAAAATGAAGTTGGAAGGGAGATGTATTGAGGGAGGTCCAGGGAGAGCTGGAGTGAGGAAAGTGAAGTTATATGTGGTCACATTTCATTGTACACTGTGGTGATACATTGTGTACCCCAATAAAGCTTGCCTGAAGATCAGAGATTAAACTAGATTAAACCTAGAGGCCAGGCAGTGGTGGTGCACACTGTTAATCATAGCACTCGGGAGGTAGAGATCCGTCTGGCTCTCTGTGAGTTCAAAGCCACCCTGAACTACATAAGATTGACTCAGTCTAGGAGAGAAACAGAGCCAGGCAGTGGTGGCACACACCTTTAATTCCAGTACTTGGGAAGCACACACACCTTTAATGGCTGGGCGGAGAAAGGTATATAAGGCGTGAGGACACAGGAACTAGAAGTCTTTTCAGGCTGAGGAGTCCTAGAGGTAAGATGTGGCAGTGGCTTGTTCCTTTGTCTTTCTGATCTTTCAGCATTTACCCCAATACCTGTTCCCCGTTTTTATTAAAAGACCATTTTAGATTTCATAAAATAGTACACATATGTGAAATTCTCAAAAACCAAAAAGGAACTCTCATTAATGTACATATCACAAACCAGAATGGTGCAATACAATATCCAGTGTACACTAGTATTTTGCAAAACTGCTTCATTTAAACTCATCTCCATTAATATAGATCAGGATACTGAGTCTCCAAAAAGTTCTACACAGTAAAGGCAAAGAGTACTCCCACTCACCTTTTCTCTTGGATTTAATTTCCTTTTTCTCTGCCATCTGACTTATATTCATTCCCACCCATCTTTTACAGATTCCATCCACTTAAACATCCTTTCTTTCCCCACACCTGGGGAAAGCCAATAGTCTCTAAACCAGTGCTTCTCAACCTTCCGAATGCTTCAACCCTTTAATACAGTTCCTCAGGTTGTGAGGATCCCCAACCATAAAATGATTTTCGTTGCTACTTCCTAACTGTAAGTTTGCTTTTGTTAAGAATTGTAATGTTGGGCTGGAGAGATGGCTTAGAGGTTAAGAGCACTGCCTGCTCTTCCAGAGGTCCTGAGTTCAATTCCCAGCAACCACATGGTGGCTCACAACCATCTGTAATCAGATCTGGTGCCCTCTTCTGGCCTGCAGTCATACATGCTGTATACATAATAAATAAATAAATCTTTAAAAAAAAAAAAAGAATCGTAATGTCAATATTTTTGGAGGTATGGATTTTTAGAGGGGTTGAGACCCACAGGTTGATAAGCACTGTGTGGGAGCGTTCCCTTGGATGCTATGAACATTTGTGTCACATCACGCACAGATCTCACAGATCACTGGAGACTAGCATCTGTCCAGCGTGTGCTTTTCTGTTTACAGTTCTAGAACAACTCAGAGATGACCTTCATCCCCACCCCACCCCGCCGTCGCCAACCAAAGGCAGGCCGTGCACAAAACGTTCCACTGATGCTTGCTAAATTTATTAGTGTGAGGCGCGCGCATGAGTGTGTGTGTGTGTGTGTGTGTGTGTGTGTGTGTGTGTGTGTGTGTGTGTGTGTGTGTGTGATTTGTGTGAGATTTGAGGAATCTTCCAAGGTTGTTCTCTACATTTTTTGAGACCAAGACTCACTCACTGGGCCTAAAGCTTATCAATTCATGTAGGCCAATGAGTTTCAAGGATTCACCTGTCTCCACCACTCCCACTCCTACAGGGGGATACACGCCCCAGCCACTATGCCTTTTCCTTTTTCTTTTCTTTTTGTTTTTCTCTTCTTTTTTTAATTTTTTTAATTTTTTTTTTAACGTAGGTTCTGGGGATCCGAACTCCGATTTCCGTGGGGGATATTTTTACCTACTCCCATCTCGGCAGCCAGAGTTAAGTGTATTCCAAAACCAAGTCTTCATTCCCCCGTGCCCTAGATTGTGACTGCATCCTACGTGGGGAAGACCCGGGCTGTTACACAGCTCTTCAATGGTTTTACGGACGCCCTGGAGGACAGAGACCTCACCAAGCCGCAGCATTTTCAGAGACTGCACCTCGCCAGCTCCCAGGCCCTGGGCGGGGGGCGGGGGGTACCCACGGGTGGTCCCGCCTCCTCCCCTGCCAATCAGCCGTTCCTCGCGCCTGCGCGGAGCGGCGCCCGGGCTGCGGCGGGCGAGCGGTTAGAACGGGGAGCCGTGCTCGCCCGGGCCTGCGGGCTATGACGATCACCTACAGCTGCGTGGCTCATGGCCGAGCGGTCCTGGCGGAGCTGGCCCTGACCGGCGGCTCCTATCAGGTACCTCGGCGTCGGAGGGTTCGGCTCCTCGAGGCTGGCGCCCGCGGGGCCTCCCCTCGGGACGCGAGGCGACCTCGGAGGACTCTGGGGTCGGGAGGCCCCGCGCGTGCGCCGCCCAGGGGTTCGGCCTGGTACTGCAGGCGGGCGGCAACCGGCGGGGATGTAGAGCCGGCTCTCCAGCTTGACCGCGGAGTAACCTGCAGCTCCGCACATGCTTCGTGAACACGCAGTGGTTGCAGAACCCCCGAGTGAGGAAAGCGAGGGAGGGCCACCCTGACAGCGCTGCTTGGCGTCCCAGTGCTCAGGGTGGGAGGGCCATGGATTTGAGGTCAGCATGGACTACACAGACCTGCTCCCAAAAAAAGGGAGAGCGGGGAGCGTAGGGCAACGTTAGAGCACTTGCCTAGAACATGTGAGGCCCCGAGTTCAGTCCCCAGCGCGCACACACACGCACACACACACACACACACACACACACACACACACCTCCCCTAAAACTTGTCAGATGTCATCTAATATTGTGTCTGGACCTTAGAACCCTACAGTTGTCCCAGAGGGTAAAATGTGTTTCACTGCAGATAGATAGGCTGTAATGCCCCTCCCTGTACAGAGAGCTACTAACCTAACACAGGAAAGGGGAATGAAGAAGCCACAGAGAAAACAGCGTGGTAGCTGGAGATTTCCAAGAACCTCGTGGTGGCTAGGGCACAGAGTCTCTTTGCAGTGGCTAGAAAACTGGCAGATAATAATAAAGGGTGTGTGTGTGTGTGTGTGTGTCCATCCTAGAGAAACTGGGGAGCAATTAAAGATGTACAAATGAAAGCACAGGCAAAGATGACTTGCTTACTACATACAGGGCGGGTTGGAAAAGAAAGAACCCATTAAGAGGATATGGTTGTAGTTTATAAACAGACTCAAGGCTCTGAGCTAAGGCAGTCGTGGTACAGGTGTCCAGGAGCGGCAGCCCTAGAAGAAGCTTGGTAAATGCCCTCTAGCGTTGGCACCTGGTAGACTATGTGGAGTGAGGGGAGATTCTCACAATGTTTTTCTTTGGTGGCATTAAACAGGGAGAATATATATAGAGAGAAGGATAGGATTTAGGGGACTCGAGGCAATGCAGAAGGAAGGCTACATTACAGTTTAGAACATGCTGGATTGCCGGACGGTGGTGGCGCACGCCTTTAATCCCAGCACTCGGGAGGCAGAGGCAGGCGGATCTCTGTGAGCTCAAGGCCAGCCTGGTCTACAGGGCGAGATCCAGGACAGGCACCAAAACTATACAGAGAAACCCTGTCTTGAAAAAACAAAAAGAGAAAGAAAAAAAATTCAATACATTGTACATGTTTACTTTTCTGCCTTATTTCTGACAGCCAGAATCGGCCCAGGAGGTCCTGAGTGTTTGTCTGGGACCCAAAAGGCTGGGTCTGGCAGATGAAATAAGAGAAGTGTGTAAGGCCGCCCAGGAAGTGTACAGTGAACGGAGGGAAAGGAGAGGGTGAAGCGGTGGGTTGGGGTCACTGGGTCAGACAGCAGGCAGGTGACTGTCCGCCGTCCTGCCAGGCCTTTAGAAGAAACAGTAGAGGCAGCAGCCAGATGGCCTCGGGCCGGCTGAGCGGGAGATGAGACCACTCTGTCTGAAATCTAGGTAGGAAATGAGGAAGAGTGGAAGCGGGAAGGGTCCTCGTTCGTTGATGGACAGAGACATCCCCACATGGGTTACCCTTGTGGAAGGGATATGTGTGGGACAGGTGGGGGCTGTTAGCGGAGCAAGGCCTGAAGGGCACAAAGGGCCAGCAAGAGAGGCCTGAGCCTTGGTCAGGGAACAGCCTCTTGCCCTGAGGAGAAAGAGGGGGTGTGGGTGTGGGGCATCCCTTCAGCCTCCTGAAGTCCTTCTCCTGGCCAATCCCTTACACACTGGGATTCCTTCTTAGCTTCACATAGACATTCACACCTGTGACATCCGTCCGCTTTCAGAATTGGGTGGCCTCATAACAGACAAAACTAAGTTTCCTTCCCACAGGTTTTTCCTCATGTGCTTCCTATCTCGTTGGGTTTCCCTATTGAGACATTCGGGGTGCGGACTAGGAGTCACCCGCCATCATTTCTCCTTTTCACCTTCCATCTGTTCGTCTCTCACCTGTATGTTCTCTCTTTCCGAACCATGTTTTCCTCCCAGCCCTAATTACTTCCCACCAAGCTAACTGAAGTGACTTGTCTACCTCAAAGGCTGCTCACGTGATCATTCCCCCAAAATACCTGCAATGGTGCCGCTCTCCCACACACCGCGTTTGGTGGCCTCTGATTACATTCAGAATAAAGCGAGCACTCCTCCCCTGGGCAGTCGGCCCCTCCCTGTCCCCTGCTGTCCCAAAGTTCATGCTGCTCTCACACCACGACCCCCAAGGTTGTCTCTCTTCCTTACCCCTCTACCTGGAGACCGCTTTTCTCCACTTTGAGGCACTCTCATCTATCTGTCCTTTGAAAGTTTTCTCGCTTTTTCCTCCACTCTGTGCCTACACTGACTGGCATCTCTCTGCCAGACACCTTGACCAAGCTGAACTGGAGTCTTCCTTGCCTTGCTGTCTCTGCTGTCAGATTTCAGGACGGGGGATGCGTCATCTCTGTCTCTCCCCAGTCGAATACAAAGCCTAACACACAGTGAGTTCTCAGCACGCCTTATTAAGAGGAGGGAGCAGTCAGAGGTCAGCAGAAGTCAAATGGCCTCCCTTTGGAAGCACACTGGTGGTAAGAACACAGGAGAGGGAGCAGTCTGCAATCCAGGAGTAAATTACAGGTGCAGGATGCCTGCTGTATGAAAGGCTAACCAGAGAAGGGAAAATACAGCCTGGAGCTTTAAGAGACGGTTAGGACGAGAAGGAAAGAAATGTATCATGGCTTCCCTCGGTGCCTAAGATATTCTCCCTCCCAACCCCCCGCCCCTCTCTCTCACACACATTCACATCACAGGAGCCAGCCACTGTTACAGGTTCTGGGTTAGACTGGACTCTGGGAGTCCCATGCTCACAATCTTCATTCTTCCCCAAAGGACACAGGCCCAGGCAGGTCAGCGGCTCCGCAGCATAGGACTGTCCAAACACAAGAGCCCACGTTGTCACATGCGGGGTCCCATGTTGTCATTTGTTTTCAGTCTGGCTGTGATAGCATAGTTTATATTATGCAAAAGAGGCCCTTGGGGGAAGCTACAGAAGTGTGTTTCATTACTTATAGGAAAGCAACAGAAAATAATTTTTCAAGTGTCTTAGGAAATTCTGTCCCAGAGAATGTCTCCTTGACGTGGCAGGCTGTGGCAATTACTTTCTACCACTAATAGGCTTTACGTGCCCATAAAAGTTTCTCTTTGAAGTGTTAGTTTGTGAAAAATGAATGTTAATTAGGAGTGTGACTATCTGGGACTTTTTTAGGTAACTCTCAGATTCCTTTCATGCTTCTAAATTAAAATAATGGGATTCCACTAATGGACTACAAGGTGTTCTGCATAATTATAGTACCTTAAATTTCTCCCCCAGGACTCACCCTTACAAGGAGTAGGCAGGCACAAGTGTTCTTGGCAAATGTTACTTTGTAAAGAGAGAGAGTGGACTGGTGAGGTGGCCTGGTGGGTGACGGCACTTGACCTGAGTGAGATCCCGGGGACCCACCTAAAGGTAGAAGGTGAGAGCCGACTCCCAGAAGTTGCCTCTGAACTCCGCCTGAGAGCCACTCAGAGTCACAGGATGCACCCCACAGACACATACAGATAATAAATGAATTTTAAGTATTGATGGAACAGTTATGAATAAGGGTTTGCTGGATGTACTCAGAGAATAAGAGATGAATGTTCTTAATCTATTAACAGTTTGTTTATAGTCTGGGACCAAGGGGTGGCTCGGTGGATAAAAGCACTTGCTATGTAAGTGCAGAAACCCAAGTTCAAATCCCCAGGACTCAGGTAAAACCAGACACACAGCTTGAGAACATCTGTAATCACAGTGCTCCTGTGCAGAGATGGGAGACAGAAGCAGAATGCCCAGAAGCTCGTGTGTGTCTCTGACACACCTGCTGCGGTATTCACATACACGTACAACTTGTGTGTGTGTGTACACCTGTATGTATGAGAGGTGTGTGCTCACATGTATGTGTTCAGAGGCCAGAGGAAGGCATCAGGAGTCCTATCACCACACCTTATTCTTTTTGAGGCAGGGTCTCTCCCTAAACTTGGAGTTCGAGTTTTTTTCAGCCAGGTTGGCAGCCAGCAAGCCATAGGAGTCCCCCTTTCTTCCTCTTTGCACCCCAGCACCTTTATGGGCACACCTGGGGTCATTCCTGGCTTCCAACAGGAATACCGGGATCTGAATTGGGGTCCTCATGTTTGCACAAGGGCTCATGACAAGTGAACCATCTCTGCAGCCCCAAAACATTTTACATACAGTTTTTCTCAGCTGACTGACATTAGAAAGATACTTGAGGGGTTGGGGATTTAACTCAATGATAGAGCACTTGCCTAGGCCCTGGGTTCGGTCCTCAGCTCTGTGGGGTGGGGATGCGGGAGAAAGACAAGCTAGTTGATTGGCTCTGCTTCCCAGCCTTAAAGCCAAACATAAGATCTCCATATAAAGATAAGGCTATCTAGTGCAGGCTATATTCATGTGCTTACATATTTTATGTAACGTAGTTTCCTTTAATTCATGCAATTTTTTTTTTTTTTTTTTTTTTTTGGTTTTTCAAGACAGGGTTTCTCTGTGTAGTTTTGGTTCCTGGAACTCACTCTGTAGACCAGGCTGGCCTCGAACTCACAGAGATCCGCCTGGCTGTGCCTCCCAAGTGCTGGGATTAAAGGCGTACGCCACCACCGCCCAGCTTCATGCAAATATTTTATGGCATCTTGCCTCTGATCACTCATGAGTCATACCAGTTAGTTCTCTTAGAAAAGGGGTTTTTCTTAATAAACCAATCAGAACATTGGTAATTTTAGGAGGAAAATACTGAAGAGACATGACAATCTTCTGCAAAATAAACGCTGACTTTTTCCCCAGGAAGCAGCGGCAAAGGTACTCAGGCAAGTGCTTCTGAAAGCCGAGCCAGCGACCATAATTCAAATAGGAAGGTAAGGGAGCGCTCTCGTGGGTCTCCTCTTCACTGAGGTTCCGGCTAACAATTCCAATGACGACATGAGGAGAAGAACAGTCACTGTGCACACCAGTGTCTGGCCTCACCAGAGGGAGGAAAGGATAGCGCGATGAATGGGAATGATAGCTACTGAATTCAGGGTCATGGCTACCTGTGCAGGCAGAAGGGAGGAGCCTGCAATGCAGATGGTGTGTAGTGACATCAGTGTATCAGCAGCGTCCTAACTGGACAGTGGGGCTGAAAGAGGGTCCTGTTATTCGTCAGAAAAAAGAAACTACTTTAAAATATATTTAGTCTTATCAAGAAGAATGGCCACTGTAGTTAAATTTTACTTGAATATTACATATATTCTACACCAGTCTTGAAACCCTAGTTCAGAAACAGGTGGGTGAATCGAGAGCATTTGTTATTTTAGGTTGGTTGTTGGTGGTGGTGGTGTTTGAGACAGGGTAGCCCAGGCTAGCCTTGAACTCATGGCAATTGTCATGCCTCAGCCTCCCCAGTGCTAGAAGTACTGGTGTGGGTCACCATGTTTGGCCAGTCTTTCATGTTCTTTTTTGTTTTGCTTTTGGTTTTGTTGTTGTTGTTGTTTGGGCTTTTTTGGTTTTTGAGACCGAGTTTCTCTGTGTAGTTTTGGTTCCTGTCCTGGAACTCGCTCTGTAGACCAGGCTGACCTCAAACTCACAGAGATCTGCCTGGCTCTGCCTCCCAAGTACTGGGATTAAAGGCGTGCACCACCGTCACCTGGCTAGTATTTCAGCTTTTTAAAAAATGAGTTTTTTAAGCTGTCAAAAAAATTAGTTACAAAGAATAAATTCAGGCCAAGTGCACTTGTGGTGTCAGCTACTCAGGAGGCTGAGGCAAGAGTTCCTGACCTGAGTCCAGGAGTTCCAGACCAATATGGGAATTGTAGCAAAAATCTATGTCCAACAAAATAAAAACAAACAAAAAAAAGCATATAGATTTTGAAATAACTGTGCCTAAAAAGCAGTACCCTGCCAGCCACCCAAAATCTCCCCATCGTGTGTTTGGTCCCATTCACTACTTCCTCCCTTTCTGAATATCAGTCATCATTTCTGCTTCCTCGGGGGTCACAGTTTCTTCATTGCCTCTGTACCCCCAAAATGCATCCTCAGTGACAGGCCAGTCCTGCCTTTTTCCAGTTTCATTTCGTTTAAGCTCCTCCATCTCTTTCCTTACAGATTAATGCTAAGGAATTGATAGTTTCCGTAGTCTGGGTTGGCTGACTGCTCACACACAGATCCCATGCTCCAAACAGCTGGGGTCAGAGGCTCGGTCCTCAGCAAGACTGTTGGTGTTTGACGGTGTTTCATATCTTACTACATTTCCATTTGAGATGTTAGCAGCCGACCACACTCAACTCCCAGTGCCTAAAACCTCCCGTATCTTTGATTTTTCTCTCTTCTGTATCCAAATCCAGTCTATCAGCAAATCTTGTGCTTTTCCCTTCCTAATAGTAACAACCCACCGTCATCTTTGTCTGGGCTGTGCAAAGCGAAGTCATTTTCCTCATCTTGTTTTATTTCTAATGACTGTACTTTTAAAAGCCTTCACTGAATAACATCTGTACTTACACAAAACAAGGGGGGCTTCCAAAGTGAAACCCACAAAACAAGTTTCCTTCCAGAGTCTAATCTCATTCCTGTTTCCTACACACTGCTCTCCTCCTGCCTCTAGGCAGGATAAGCTCCTTGAACAAGACTTGGGTTTGAGATTTCCTTTTGTTTTCTCTTCCTTTCCCACTAGGAATGCTCCTTTAGGAATGTGTTATGTAACGAGTCCAGGCATTCATACTTCTCTCCCTGTAGCATGTGTGAGTAGGAGACTTTAACGTGCTCTGTCAGTTCCCATATATCCTAGATACCAAGTGTTTGCATTGTGAATATTAAAAATAGCCTCCAGATGTTCCTCCTAACCTTCTAAGCATGAATTTAAGATAGCTCTCCTTTTCATGCCGGGTGTCCCAATCCGATAGCTAAAGCACACAGGCTGCAGTGGATAGTGGAAGCAGCCATTCCTTTCCATCAGCTTCTTCCAGGACCATTAAACATAAACCAGATATGGGCGCTTAGGCCTGAAATCCCAGCCCTGGAAGACAAGGGCAGGAGCGTGGAGAGCTAGGGCTACCCTGGGTGGCACATTTACTCATATGATCTCTTTCGTGAATTTCTTATCTCACGTACATCCAATTTAATATTTGTCCATATCTGCTGCCCATTAACCATCTGGAGATGCTTTATTCCAAAAGACTGGAGTCTAGGCACCAAGCAGTGAATGATGGAGGCGCTCCCCAAGAACCTGCCAAGAAGTTGGCATTGTCAGGATAAAGCATACTTTAGCAAACTGTGACAAGTTTGATGCTCCTCTCCCCAGCTTGTCCTGCCCTCTAGACACTTGGCATTGACAGTTCACAGCTTCAAATTCTAACCCATCAGAATGGAAAGCCAAGAAGTGCACAATTAACTATGTCTACCTAAAAATGTATGGAGAGGAAAAGTCAGTGCACACAGTATTCTACTTGGTCAGATTATTTAACAATGTGATAATCAGATCATCACATTTCCTCTTTAATATAATCTCTTTGCATTGGTGTAATTTTAAATATATATTTAAATTGTATACACTTTTGATTTAACATAGTTTTTCAAATACACAAAAGCTCTCCTAGATATATGTGCTGTGCAGCACATCTGTAATCACAGTACCTGGGATGCCAAGATACTGCTGTGAGTTCAAGGCCAGCCTGAACCACATTGACCAGCAATGCCCTGCCTTGAGAAACCAAAAAGTTACCTGTTTTTTCAGGTGTAATAGTACATGCCTGTAACTAAGCACTTGGGAAGCATTACTGTCAAAAGTTTGAGGCCAACATAGGCTGCACAGCAAGTGGAAGGTCAGCCTGGGCTACATAGTGAAGTGGAAGGTCAGCCTGGGCTACATAGTGAAGTCCTATCTCAAAAATAAAAAATGACATATAAATTATGTATATATTTTTATACCACAGAGACTGCTTGTAAATGAAAAACAAGTAACTCAGTGTGTTGTACTCAATTTCTCCAGTATTATAAACAGATACATTCTTTTCAAAGCTACGTCTACCATACTCTCTTTATTGACGGAATCACTTATTTATGTGCTACAGACAATGGCTTGGATTCTATGGCACCATCTGCATTTCTTAAAAAAGTAAGTAACTGTCTCTGCTGCTGTGCTGACATTCTAAGCTGCTGAAGTTAGGAGGTCTCTGTCCTACGGGTCATTAGTAATAGTGTCACTAACCAAAAACGGGTTGCTCATCTCCTGCCTGTTTGCAGAGCCCTTACTGACCTCAGGGACTTAGCCCCATTCTTTGTCTGTCTCCTGGTTCCTTAAAGCCCCCACCTCAAAAATACAGTCTACAAAGACCTTCCACTGAGATCTATTAGAACCTCTCCTTTTGCCAAGCGGTGGTGGCACACGCCTTTAATCCCAGCACTCGGGAGGCAGAAGCAGGCGGATGGATCTCTGTGGATTCGAGGCCAACCTGGGCTGCAGTGTGAGTTGCAGGAAAGGCACAAAGCTACACAGAGAAACCCTGTCTCAAAAAGCAAAAAAAGAAAATAAAAAACCCAAGAACCTCTCCTTTTATATTCATTTTCTTTTTAAACTTAAGAAAGAAATTAAATACAATAACACATATAATTCATAAATATGCATAGGGATGTCAGTGACCAAAAAATTTTAGAACAATATTCTAGAGATACTCCTGTTATAGTATATAAATCAATTATTGGAGCTAAATGAAAATAAATATTAATTTGGAGGTTTTTTATTCTTTGGGAATTTCATACATGCATGCAGTGTATTTCAATCATATTCAGTTCCTACCCTCCCCAGCCACTGCTAGATCCCCCAGCACATTACACACAAGAAACAGTGTTTATTTGTTTGTTTGTTTGTTTTTGTTTTTTCGAGACAGGGTTTCCCTGTGTAGCTTTGCGCCTTTCCTGGAACTCAGTCTGTAGACCAGGCTAGCCTCGAACTCACAGAGATCCGCCTGGCTCTGCCTCCCGAGTGCTGAGATTAAAGGCGTGTGCCACCACTGCACAGTGTTTTTAAATTAAGATATATTATCTCTAGGGAAAATGTGAACAGAATGGCCAGCAAATATGCACTATGGCAGAGTGAGATGTCACGCATTTCAGAGGGGCTATAACTGCAGTAGATCCCACCTGTCACTCCATGTCTGAGCTCAGCCAATAGGAGACTTCAGAAAAGGCAGTCTAAAGACAGACGCTAACCACTGTCCTGGGGGTTTCTATGGGAGCTTCTTATTTTTATTTTTTATTTCTTTTTATGTTCATTTTATGTGTGTCAGTCTTTTGCCTGCTTGTACATAAGTGCACCACATGTGTGCCATCCCCATGGAGGTCAGAAGAGGTACAGATCTGCTGGAACTGTAATTACAGATGGTTGTGAGCCACCATGTGGGTGCTAGGAACTAGATGGTCCTCTGCAACAGCAGCAAGTGTTCATAAACACTGAACCATCTCTCTAATCCCTCTTTCTCATTTTTGAACGTAAATGTTCCTAATCTTCAAATTTATATATTACCAAGTATATAAACAAGATAAATATTTTAATAAGAACGTTGACTCCACTAGTTCTACCAGAGCTACTAGTAGTTCTTGTCCCATCACATTTATGAATCATGCACATATTTCATCTCTTCAGCACAGAGTACATTGGCACGGCCCCCATTGTTACTGTGTAGAAAGCTGGAGGGTAGTTCTCTCTGCACTGACAATGGCCAGAGAGGAAAGCATGTACCCGAATTCTTTTCTCTCTGCCCTTTACAACAAAACATCCCAACTTTACCACCCTTCTGAAAACCAGGTGACTCAAAACTGCTAACCAGGTCATGTCTACCAATATTTCTGAGAGGTGTATTATTAAGTACAGACAATTGCCGGGCAGTGGTGGCGCACGCCTTTAATCCCAGCACTCGGGAGGCAGAGCCAGGCAGATCTCTGTGAGTTCGAGGCCAGCCTGGGCTACCAAGTGAGTCCCAGGAAAGGCGCAAAGCTACACAGAGAAACCCTGTCTCGAAAAACCAAAAAAAAAAAAAAAAAAAAAAAAAAGTACAGACAATTGTCAAGATTCTTTTTCGAGGTGTTGAAACTGTTTATGACTAACATTTGATAGAAAGGCATGGCACTTAGCATGGTTTTGTGATTTCTGAGTTGATTTTGAAGTCAAGGGCAGGAGAGAAAATGATAGCACAATTTGGAAAATGTCACAGGTCTCCCCTTTGCATGTCCTTGGATACCCCAATGGAAGAAGGGAATACCTGCAGTCAGACTCTATGAATCTCTGGTTTGTCCAAAACTCTAGATAAGCCTGTGCCACACACAGTATTCATAACTGCCATGTCTTAAAGTAGAAAAGATGCCCTGACACCAGAAAGCCCCCAACGTTTCCCAAGTTTCTGCCATGTTTTGCTTCGAATGAACATTTACTCTGTTGTTCTCCACTTGGAATTAGCCATACAGGTTACATATTTCCATTAATTTCCCCAGGTTAGTGATATTTTTACAAGAAATCCTTTGATGTCACAAGAACATTTTTTCCCTTCAAACGCACTTGCTACAGATTTTCAACGAATACTAGCACAGCACATGGTATGTACCTCAACTTACATCCTGAGCTCATCGATGCTACTGACCAGTTGGTCGTAAGAGTGGGAGGGAAGGGGGAGAACTGTTGTAGGGTGCAAAGGTTCACGCTTGGGGTGTCTGCAGAGCAGCAGAAAACACAGCTCATGCTACCAGTCATTCACCATTCTTATACACAGCCATTTCAGAAAGAGGGAATAAATACAAACGTATATATTTGCTTATTTTAGTTTAAAAGTAAAAGGATAAACCAGAAAGGCTTAGATGGTTGCCTGGATGGAATTAGGGAGAGAAGGGTTGAGCTGTCAGGGAGGGAAACTAGGCCTCTCGGTAGAAAACCTGTGTCCAGGGCTGGAGAGATGGCTCAGAGGTTAAGAGCACTGGCTGCTCTTCCAGAGGTCCTGAGTTCTATTCCCAGCAACCACATGGTGGCTCACAATCATCTCTAATGGGATCTGATGCCCTCTTCTGACATAACGTTATCATGTAGATAGAGCACTCATATATATAAAATAAATAAATCTGTTTTAAAAATAAAATAAAACCTGTGTCAAAAACTTGACTTTTTTTTTAAAGATTTATTTATTTATTATGTACACAGAAGAGGGCACCAGATCTCATTACAGATGGTTGTGAGCCACCATGTGGGTGCTGGGAATTGAACTCAGGACCTCTGGAAGAACAGCCAGTGTCTTTAACCTCTGAGCCATCTCTCCAGCCCCCCAAAACTTGACTTTTTTAACCATGTGAATATTTTAATTGCCAGGCAGATCTCTGTGAGTTCAAGGCCAGCCTGGTCTACAGAGTGAGTTCCAGGAAAGGCACCAAAGCTACACAGAGAAACCCTGTCTCGAAAAACAACAACAACAAAATACTATTAAATTAAAGTTTTAAAACTTCTCCTTATTTGTGAGATGTCATTAAAGGGCAAGTATTCTAAAATTCCATTTACATAAGATGCCAAGAATAATTAAATTGCTTGAGCTAGGAAGTGAAGTACAACTGCAAAGTAGAGAAGAGAGGGAGGGCAGTTGATGTCTATGTTCGCATGTTCAGTTCAGGAAAAACGAGAAGCTACAGGTGAATGATGATGCCCATCACCTAACAGTAAATGTAGCAATGCCACCAAACCGCACACCTGAAATCATTACAGAGTAGAAGAAGGAAAGGAGAGGAGGAGGAAGGAAAGGGGGATGAAGAAGAAGAAGAAGAGAAGAAGAAAGAAGAGGGGAAGGAGGAGGAGGAGCAACTAATAGTTACCACAGGAATTAGTAACCATCTCTCAGTAACAACCTTACATGTAAATTGCCTCTGCTTAGACAGCCGGACTAGATTTAAAAACTAGGTCCAACTCCCTGTGCTGTCCAGGAAATAGAGCCCACTGGTAAAGACACTCATAGACAGAGGCAATGGATGGGAAGCAATCTGTCAAGCAATTGGAAATTGGAAACAAGCTGGCATAGCTAGTCTGATAAAGCAACTTCAGACCAAATTGGCCAGAAGAGATAAGACCACTGCATATTAATAAAGAGACCAATTCATCATCAGAAGATAGAAGAATTATATATGCACCAAATGTTAGGAGTCCCAATTTTATAAAGTAAATACTAATAGACATAATATAATAATAGTGACTTTGTTACCCACTTTTGTCTCTAAATATGTCATCTAAACTAAAAATTGACAAACCTCAGATGTAACTGCACCATAGATCAAATAGACTTAATAGAAATGTATAGAACATTTCCATCCGACAAACAGAGCACACATTCAACACATGGAACCTTCTCTAAAACACACCATTTTCTAGACCACACATCAACTCTTAACAAATACAAAGCAAGTAATCTCTCACATCTTTCCAGATCACACTGTGACAAAAAAACTACAGAAACAACACAAAGACATGGATATTGAACAATATACTCTTGAATAATCAGTGAAGAAATCATAAAGAAAATCTTCAAGTTCCTAGAAAAAAATCAAAATGAAAGCACAATTACCAGAATCTGTGGGATATAGCTAAGACAACTTTTTAATATTTTTAAATTTTGTTTATTTATTAGTGTTGGGTCTTATGCATGCTAGGCAAGTACTTGACCAGTGAACCAAACTCTAAGGCAATTCGAAGAAGAACACTTATAGCTCTGGGTGCTTACATTGAAAAATCACATCTCAGTGAGAAGGCTCGGCAGAGAAAGGCACGTGCCCGCAAGTCTGATAACCCCACGTTCAATCCCCAGAACTTCCACAGTGGAAGGAGAAAACCTACTCCTTCAAGTCTCCTTCGACCTCCACATGTGTGCCATGGTGCATGCTCTCATACGAAAAAAAAAAATAGTCTAAAACTTGAAAAATGATTTCAAATAAATGACCAATTTACACACATGTGTTTGTAGGTCATGACACTAGAAAGGGCTGTAAGGAAAGAGGAAAATATCTTAATGGAAAGGGTAATTAAATGATAGGAAAGCAAGTCAGAAAGGGGGACTCTGGAGGGCAGGAGGAGAAAGAGAAGCAGCGGAGGCGGGGAAGGGGAGACGAGAGTATAATGCCGCATGTGTGAAGATGTGATGATGAAGCCCAACTTTGGATGCTGGGAACCCAAAACAGTGACTAAAAAATAAAATTCAAAACAAAGGCAGAAGGGAAACAAGCTATTCCTCAGTTTATAAATGTGGTGAGTCAGCCTCATCACCAGGTCAGGTAATGCTGGCAGCAGTGACATCTCTGTGGGGACAGGAGCCACTCTGCCTGGGGACCTGTCTGCGGAGGGCAAAGGGAGACAGCCAACACAGCGGAGGAGAGGAAGCAAGCGGTACTCTGAGCTATGAAATGACAGTTACAGACTTGTCTGCTCAAAACTCTTTTCTATGCAAAGTCAGTAATGATTTTCCGAAGTCTTGTTTCGGAATAGTTCATGTTGCCATAGTTATTTGAAATCATCGGGTAAAAAACGCATAAGTTATTTTTGATGGAAGTAAGAGAAAAGAAATGACATGGAAGAACTTAAAATACATATTAATAAGTGAAAGAAGTCAATGAAAAGGCAAGCTGGGCAGTAGTGGCGCACACCTTTAATCCCAGCACTCGGGAGGCAGAGGCAGGCGGATCTTTGTGAGTTCGAGGCCAGCCAGGTCTACAGAGAAAGGAAAGGTGCAAAGCTACACAGAAAAACCCTGTCTCGAAAAACAAAAAAAGAAAGAAAAGAAAAGGCTACATTCTCTACTGTTCAGATTATGTGATGCTCCAGAAGTCATCCCACTGCACATGAGTATCTGTCGTTTCCAGGGCTGTGGAGACTAAACAGTAAAAACAATAGGAGGTCAGAGGGTTTTCCTGGCCATAAAACTAATCTGTATGACCTTTAATAATAGATGTATTGGGACTGGAGAGATTGCTCAACAGTTAGGAGCACTTGATGCCCTAGGAGAGGACTCAGGTTCAGTTCCCAGCACCCACATGGCAGCTCACACCTGTCCCTAACTCTAGTTCAGGGTTCCAGTGCCCTCTTCTGGTCTCCAAGAGTACCAGGAAAACACACACAGAGAGAGAGAGAGAGAGAGAGAGAGAGAGAGAGAGAGAGAGAGAGAGAGAGAGAGAGAGAGAGAGAGAGAGAGAGGAGAGAGAGAGAGAGAGAGAGAGAGAGAGAGAGAACACACATCAATGCAGACAAATGCAATAATTAACGTTTTAAATAATGGTTATGTTTGTCCAAACCCATGAGGTGGACACCACTGAGGATGGACTGCCTGACCTGGATGAAAGTGGGTGTCACTGAGAGCACCAGAGGCTTTCTTGCCTCAGAGGAACAGAACTTGGGATACCAGGGTCTGAGGTGACCAAAGGCCACCAGAGCCACTCCAGGCCAATATCTTTCTGGTCCCTTGTCTCCCAAACTTGAAGAATGACTTTAATGGGAGGGTAAGTTTTAGAAAGGAGTTTGTTAGAAGTCGATAGTGAGAGAAGGAAAAGGTGAGGTCAAGAGAAGGAAGCAAGCAGTGTTCCTGGGCACCAGGGGTTGGGCCCAAAAAATGGACTGCCACCGTGGCTGGCTATAGATTAATAAGCCATTCATTTGTTTATTTGTTTGTTTGTTTGTTGTGATTGAGGTGTGGGGTGAGCTGGTCAGTCTAGCTGACCCCCCCACAAGGTGTCCGTGTACCTCTCCATCCCAGGTAACTGAAGTGGAGTTTCGATCATTCCTTCATTTGCACCTTCCAGGCAGCTGGGCATAAGGAGAGAGAGAACAAGAAGCCAGATGAGGAGCTAAAGTCCATAGCACTTAGGGCATTTCTGTCCTCCAGCCAGATCAGAAGACATTCCAGCTTCTGTCCATGGACAAGGAGTGAGGTCCCTGTGCATAAAACTGCCCGACACTCTCTACCTCCAAACTGGACTCTCTGGCTGTCAGCTGTAACAAATGTTCCCCTCCGTGGAGGATGTTGGTAGTAAACGAGGCTGTGCCCTGTAGCAGCAAGGGAGGAATCAGGAAGCTGTATTTTACAGTGAACATGAAATGTCTCTAAAAGCAAAGTGATTAAATAAACCATTTAAAGAAATCACCCATTCCTTGTTGGATGCATTGGTCTCCCCCTCCCTTCTTTGTGTGTGTGTTTTTCTATTTTGCAGGATTAGAACAGGTCGATTTGTGGTGTAGTTGATTCCTTATAAAAATGAGATGTGCCCTTGACAACAATGTGTTTCACTAACACAAGTTATGTTTTTGTTCTACTTCACTTCTGTGCAGATGGAATACAATACAAGTCAAAGAGACAGCAACACAGTGTCCACAGTGAAAAGTCAAGTGACTGATGTAAAGAACATTCTGTTGAGAAACATCGATACAGTTTTAGAAAGAGAAATAGAAACAGTGAGCATCGTCACTGAAGGAGCAGAGGACCCCCAGGCAACGGTAGGCAATTTGCATGTACGTTGACCTCCAGTGTGCAAAACCACAATGTCACTACCCTGGAGACAGCCTGCTCAAAGCAAAGACACACAGGGCTGGTGGGAGACAACACTCTGTAACCAAAAAGAAAGATAATGGAGTGCAATAGAAATACTGAAGAATAATTTCAGGGCTGCAAGCCGGCTCACAGGTAAAGGCACTTGCTGCCAAGCCTGACCACTTGAGTTCTGTCTCCACAACAAAAAGAGTGAAGGAAAAGAGTGAAACAAACTGTCCTGACCCCCAAACTGGCCTGTGCCATGCAGGTGCACATATACATGTACATGCACATACACTAAGTAACCTTTTAAAAACAATAATTGGATAGTAAATGACATTCGGGGATTATTTTTAACTTTTAGGTGTGATAATCATGTATTTATGGTTTTAAAAATCATTTAGAAAAATTCATACTAAAATGTTGTGGCTAAAATTACATAATATTAAAGGCACAAGCCTTTAATCCCAGCACTCGGGAGGCAGAGCCAGGCGGATCTCTGTGAGTTCGAGGCCAGCCTGGTCTTCAGAGCGAGATCCAGGACAGGCACCAAAAAGCACAGAGAAACCCTGTCTCAAAAAAAAAAAAAAAAAAAAAAAAAAAAAGACATAAAGACATACTCTCTGAGCATTGGCTTCAGGCTAATTGGAGAAAGGGCTGCAAGTGAGGCAGACTTACCCTGCACGGACAACTATCATCTCTGGTGCTGAGTAGGTAGGGCCTCATCACGCCATTCTGTCAACTTTTGCATGTCTCCCAAATTTTGTAATAGTTTAGCAACTAATCTGGACAGTTCCCTTCCAGCATCTTCAACTAATCTTTAGTCATCTTTTCTGGAACGTGGCCACCATGAAAAAGCAAAGTTCACACACACACACACACACACACACACACTGAGCTCTGCTGATTAACTCATTTTTTCCCTTCATCTCATTTTTTTCAATTAGAACTTTTTTAACTTTTATTTATTGGTTGGGGGTGCGGGTGGGTACTCGAAGTACAGAGATGTGTAGTGATCAGGTAACAACTTTCCTGAGTCTCCCTCTACCCTGTAGACTCCAGGGACTTGCCACCAAGCACCTTCTCAGCTAAGCACGCTGGGATCTCCTCTTTGGCCACATAGACAGCCTAGCCTCTGAGTGTGGTTTCTGGCTGCATTCATACTAAAATGGCAGCTTGAGAAGTCACAACAGAGGCCATGTGGCTTGACCCTTCCTCATGACAGCATTTACATGTAGCAGTGTTCCACTTGAAGTTCCTTTGATGAACTAGTTTGTAACCTCAATCAAGATGTGAAAGGGCCTTCCTGCCGGGTCTTCTCATGCACTCCCAACCCTGGCCCCGGGGAACCACACGTCAGTTCTGTGCTCCCACAGTTCTGAACTCTGTCTTCAGGCTTGGCAGCAAGGCCCTCACCTGAGAGCCGTCTCATAGGCCCCAGCATTTTTTATTTTATACTGATGAGATCTTTACCTGTTCTTCTCCAACCTGGTCTTGTAGTTCGATCCTCTTTCTGAAACAGACGGATCCATTTACCGTCTTAAGAAATGCCATTACTTTTCCTAAGCACAATCTTCTTGACCTTTGTCATCTTGATCAACATTAACACTGATTCTATCTTTTTTTGTTTGTTTGTTTGTTTGTTTTTTGTCTTTCGAGACAGGGTTTCTCTGTGTAGTTTTGGAGCCTGTCCTGGATCTCACTCTGTAGACCAGGCTGGGCTCAAACTCACAGAGATTCACCTGGCTCTGCCTCCCCAATGCTGGGATTCTTTTTATTAACTTCCTTCCATTTTCCTGTCACCCTGATCTTTTGCCCTTCCTCATTCTGAGTTTTCTGTATTCTGAGCAGTACTATGTTAATATATATTATATATTATAAATATATCCCTTAGACCTTCTGACAAAATTTTTCTGGGACAGTGATCTATAGATTGTTTTCATCATGTTAACTTTATAAAATGTTCCTGAAAGCTGGGCATGGTGGTGCATGCCTGTGATCTCAGCCTTCAGGAGGTAGAGGTAGGCAGATCTCTGTGAATTCAAGGACAAAGCTCTGTAGAGAGACCTTGTCTCAAAAATCCAAAAATAATTAAATAAGTAAATGAATGAACAAAATATTTCTGAGAATACATTTAAATATATGCATAAATTATATATTATCTTAGAATATCACATATATAATAAAATATACAGAGACAAAAGTTAAAACATGATAAAATGAAATTAAATAAATTTTAAGAAAATAAAAACTTTTACTCATAAAAAATAATGTATTTGATAATGTGATTAATATTATAGCAAGTTAAATATTACTGTTTTTACATCCAAATAAGCAGATCGTGTACTCAGAACAGAAGCATATATGCATATATTCTCGTATTGTATTTGTCTATATTCTTTCTTACCTATATTAATCAGGACCTCGACAGGAATGGTGATATTTGAAATACTCATTTCATTCTAGTGGAATGAATACTCAATTGTTTCCCAATCAGCTGTTGATTTTATATTCAGATTTTGGTTCAATCCATTTACCAGTTTATGATAGCTACTCTGTGCTATTCATTTGCTAGAAATTTTATCAATGTTAAATGTTATCAAATACCTTTTCTACATTGATAATGATTTTTCTTCTTTAATCTAATAATATCATAAAATACTATTTGGATTCAGTGTGTTTGGTTGGATGTCTTCTAAGACTCAATATTTTGTAATTGTGTGGTTATTGTCTCCAAAGATTGTATCTAACCATTGATACAAACTACAAATATTTCCATATTATTTGGTCTGTGTTATTCCCATGGGTAGGTTTATTTTTCATTCCTACCCTTTTATGACTGTAACTAGCTGGAAGCAAATGGCTTGAATACTCCCTACTTGAGGCTTATATACTTAATCAGATATCTACCACAGGCCATAATATTTAATTTATTATTTGTGTGTGTGCACGTTTGTGCACCTGTGCAGAGAAGCCAGAAGGGACCACCAGCTGTCCTCCTCTGTCACTCTCCTCCTAGTCCTTTGAGGCAGGGTCTCTCCCAGAATCTGAGGCTCCCTTTTTCTCAGCTGGATTGGAAGCCAGCAAGCCCCAGGCATCCTATCCCCACCCCCCGCCCTCAGAGCTGGAGTTACAGGGCACGCTGGACAGTGGGGTGGGAGTCAGGACTGCGCAGCAAGTGCTTTTCAGCACGGGGTCGTCTCTCCCACCTCCAGAGCATTCTCAAGTGGAGGCAAATGCCTTAGTATAAAGTCAGCACTCTGAAGTACACGGGAATGACAGTACATTGACAGTGCTGTACACCCATCACCTGTGTCTAGTTCCAAAACGTTCTCACCTCCCCCAAAAGGAGACCTCACCAAATAGTCCCGCCCCAGACCACAGGAGATTGCGTTCTGTCTCTAGTGGCTTACCTGTAGAGCACATTCCATAGAACCTGAATCATACACAAACTTTCCTATTTGTCTTCTGTCACCGGAGTGTTGTAGACTTAAATTTTATTGATGCTGAAGCATGAGTAACTTCTTTACTCCTATGGAAATATATTCCTTAACATTCCATATACCCCATTTGCTTGTCCATTAATGAAACTGATAAACATTTGGGGCTTTGTATGTGTTGTTTTGTTTTGTGGTGCTGGAGTCAAATCCACTTCAAATCAAATCCACATGCTAGGCAAGTGCTGCACCACTGTACTATATATGCAATTCTTGGTTTTTCAAGACAATCTTACCATGTAGCATAGGCTAGCCTCATGCTCAACAATCTTTCTGACTCAGCCTCCCAATTGCTAGGATTATAGTCATATGACATCACATCCTCTATTGTGAATAATGTAACTACTAAATTTATGTACAGGCTCATTTTTTAATACATTTACTGTATATTGTGTATGCATGCGTAACACCGCCATACCTGTGTAGAAGTCAGAGTACAACTCGTGGAAGCTGGTTCTTTCCTTCTAGCATAGGGGTATGGGGATCAAATTCATGTTGTCAGACTTGGGGGCAAGCACCTTCACCTTCTGAACCATCTAGCTGGCCCCACAGGTTCATTTTCTTTTCAATAAAACTTTTTTCAAAATTAAAAACATTTTTCAAATTGTCTTTTTAAGGCATGGTCTCTCTATGTAGCCCTAGTTGTCTTGAATGAAACCCACTGTGTAGGCCAGGCTGGCCACAAACTCACAGAGATCTGCTTGCCTGCCTGCCTGTTTCCAGAGTGCTGGGATTAAAGGCATGCACCACTATACTTGGCTGCCAATTCAATTTTCCATATACATGGGAATCAAATTGCTAGATCATGTGGTAATTGCTTAACTACCTAAAGAACTGCCCAACCATTTTCTACAGTAACTGAATCATCTCAGCCTCCTGCCGTATCACTTCAACATTTGCTTCCTATTATTACTACTGGTGTTGCTACTGTAGTGACTATGATGCCTTGTGTTATTTCAAATTTCCTTAATGACAACAGTGTTAAGTGCCTTTTTATAGGCTTGCTACCATTCTGTGTGTCAAGATTACATAAATCATTGTTCAAGTTCTTTGTTTGGAATCACATTGTTTTTGAGGCAGGGTAGACTTTTAATGTACATTTTTAATTCATTGGCCTTCAATCTTCTTTTCTATTGTTTGGGCCCAAAAGTCAACATCGTATCCAATCTTTCAATGCTCCCCAAAGAGATGTATCCCAAATGAGTGCAGATTTACTTTTAAAAGAAGAATGAAAATACCAGCATAGAAGGTAGCTGATGAAACAGAAAGGGCCCACGGTCTAGGTGGAAGGAGTTCAGCCTAGAGTAATGGAGGTGGGAATCCGAGACCTGAAGAGGAGGCTGGATGGGCCGTCCTTCTATCTCTACTTGCAAACCTGCCAACAGTTGCCTGCTGACTGCAACCAGTACCCACAAAGCACGACTGCCGTTCTGTATTCCATCCTTTCCTTCTACGGGGACAGGTTCAGTAGGCACTTGGTGTTCAAAGCTGTCACAGATGATTTTAGGGAATACTTGCCCTACATGGGTCTTCATATCATCTGTACATTATGTCCACGTGCTTTTATAGTTTTGTATAATGACTACAGCTCCTATTTTTTTAAATGGCCTGTTGTTAATTATGTTATGTGTGGTGTCTATGCACGAGTACAAGCACCCAAGGCAGCCAGAAGAGGGGTCAGATAACCCTGGAGTCACAACCAGTTGTGTGCTGCCTCATATGGGTGCTGGGATCCAAATTTGGGCCCTCTGCAAGGAGTGCTCTTAACCACTGAGCCATCAGTCCAGCCCATGCTGTCTCATCTTGTACCACTCAGGGTTTAAGAGGACTAGTAGCTGATGTAGCTACATGCCTCAGAACTTGGAGAGTTTTAACTCCACAGAGATTTGCTTTTCGTTGTATGAAAGTCTAAGGTGAGCTTTCTGTGAACAGCCTTGGCAGTCCAGGCTCTCTATCTGCTGTGACTGTCAGTGCCTTGAGCGTGGGAATCTTTCACTTTCATGGGGCAATTTGTTCAACAGTGAGTGAAGACATCTTTGCTTATTAGCCACTTCAGCCCAAAAGTGGGAGCATGGCTTTATTCATCTCTGACTGGTAAGACCTACTTTCCTGTCTCTCTGTAGATATGCAGCATGTGTCAGAGAGAGGAGCCTGAGATGGAGTCTGGGACTGGAGGTCTCTTGGCAGCCACAGCTGTGTGTGATGGAACCTGCACTGTGGACAGGAACTGTCAGGCCAGCTCTTGACATCTACAACCAAAGAAACCCTGAAGAAAATAGTCCAAGTAGATGGAACATGAGAGCAGATGAAAAGCCCAAGTTTCAGGAATAGATGCTTTTTCTAAAGTGACCACTTTTTTGGTTACTTGAAGGCAGTCACTTGAAGTAAATATTGAGTGCAGCATTGTTGGTGAGAAGTAGTTGGATTCTGGATACATCTGTAAGGTGTTAAAACCTAGTGTTAAAACTGCTAAAATCCTGAAGATGAGGTGAGAAAGCAAGCCCAGGGAATCTGGGTGCTTTGGCCCTTGTTCACACAAGGGCTGGAAACTGCTCTCCTCCTGAGTCAAGGAGCAGCATGGAGTGAGCTTTCACTGTTCCCAGGCTCCAGCTCTTATGCTTTCTTCCTTTCAAATCCAGCCATATAATTAAATTGACTGTTATATCTAGCATTTCTAGGTGATAGTACTTGGAAAGATTACAGGAATACTTAACCCATCATACCCACGGGGCTCTCCTATGGCAAACGAGGTGGCACCTGACCCAGAAAACATGGGCACAAAAGCATTTCCCCCGAGATTTCCTTTTACCTTGCTGTCTTACCTTACAATGCCGACTTCATGTACACATCTCCGCTGCAAGGAAAAAAACATCCTCTTTCTGAAGTTAAATAGAAAAGGTTGTCCAGAAAAATGGAGAATTTCATTGCCATGGCTGTTGAAAGACAAGAACTCACTACAGACCCAGTCTGATTTTGCACTCACTCTGCCTCGGCCTCCCAAGGACAGATATTACAGGCATGCACATCTTGTCCAGGCAAAAGATGAAATTAGGCTGCCATGCTTTATCATACCACCTGGATAGCAGACTCATTCTCACAAAGTTCTGCTTTGCTGCCTATACAAGGATTGTCTCTTCTTGTCTTTCTATAGATTCCACTGAATGGTCTTTAAATAAAAATAACTTTGAGCCGGGTGTGGTGACACGCGCCTTATAATCTCAGCACTTGGGAGGCAGAGGCAGGCAGATCTCTGAATTCAAGGCCAGCCTGGTCTACAGAGTGAGTTCCAATCCAACCAGTTCTAGTTATGCCATCTTCTTCTGACCACTGAGGACTCCAGGCACACGTGCCAACAAAGCATGCACATGCATAAAATAAATCTGAAAGAAAAAAATTTAAACAATAACTGAAAAGCAATGTGAGACCAGGGCTATGGCTCAGTAGTTAAGAACATGGCTGCTCTTCAGAAGGACCCAGAGTTCAATTCTCAGCACCTCCCATGACAGCTTTCAACCATCAGCAGCAGAGACCAAGTCTAATCTTCAAATGGCTCACCTTTAACGACCTTTCAATAGCTAGTGCCACCTTCCAAAGACACCTCCAGGCTTCCAAAATAGCTCACTAGCTGAGGAACAACTGTTCAAAAGACTAATATAGAGGACATTGCAGATTCAAATCCTAACAATCTCCAATTATGAAAATGGCTAGTAAGTAACAAATTCTCACAGGGTAGTCATCTTAGATGTGCCATGTTCCCTTCCTCAGTAAATCCTCACAGTCTGGGGCACTGCACAGCAGACCTCATTTTCTCCATTTAAATTGTCATGAATCTGGTAAACATTTAGCCTACTGTATGCCATGCATTGTCCCAAGAATGCATGCCATAATGCCTTCTCCTATCTAACATCATATGACATTTACTTATTAACTAGAAATAAAGAATTGAGAACATGGGGGCTGGAGAGATGGCTCAGCAGTTAACAGTGCTTGCAGCTCTTCCAGAGGGTTCCAGCACCTGTAACTTCAGCTCCAGGCAATTCAATGCCACACACAAATAAATCTTTAAAAATAATTGAGAGCAAGGTGTCTAGAACAAAAATGTGGTAGAACTTTAAACTTGGTTATAAGGAATCCTTTCAGTAAAACCACAAGGAAAAGGAAAATGAGAAAACTCGCTCAAGGTCCCAATGTTAAGTCCCAGCTCGGCACAGGCACCTAGAACGGAGGTGCTTCACTTTACAAATCCGCTGGGTCCTAAGGACTGCTTCTGGAATTAGTTCAAACTAAACTATCAAATAGCCTTCGTAAGTATTTGAGTGTGCCATTAAGTTCAGAAATAGACAGAAAAAGAAGTCTAAGTTTGTATTTATTTTTATTTCAGGCTGAAGAATTTGAAAAAACAAGGAAGATTCCCAAGAGGATATGTTGGAAATGCTTCAAGATTGTAATTACCACCCTTACAATTCTCCTTTCAATCATTATCATTCTTTTAAGAACACACATAATACCCACCTGACCCTTCCTCCCCCCAAAGTACCAATAAATTGTTACATGGAATTAGAGTTCTGCATCCAGCAATAAATTGTTACATGGAATTAGAGTTCTGCATCCAGTAATAAATTGTTATATGGAATTAGAGTTCTGCATCCAGCAATGAATTGTTACATGGAATTAGAGTTCTGCATCCAGTAATTCTGAAGTCCCCTTGCACTACAGAACTGGAGGAAAGGATGACCGTTTCCTGACCTCTGGCATCTTCCGACTCTGTTCTGTCTCTGCACCTCCATTTCACCAACACAGCTTCTCTGCTGTTGCCCTCCTTCCTTGGGTTCCCTCACCTTGCAGACTGAGTGACCTGCACACCTTTAACCCTAGCACTCAGGAGGCTCAGGTGGGCAGATCTGAGGTCCAGGCCTATACCAAGAGTCTAGCTCAAACAAGAGACAACACTCAGAAGGCTGAAGCAGGACTGCTGTGAGTTCAAGGCTACCCTAAATTACAGTGTGGTCCAGGTACAGTGGTGAGAACTTGTTTTAAAAAGCACAAATTCTGTAATTATACTCCTGAAGCTCAGCTCAGCTCTGCCACTATCACTTATGTGTCTCAGGGACAAGTTACACCATGTCCTGTTCCTCATCTGGTACTTGGTACTGACTGAATACACATTTCCCACAGAGTAATCAAAGTCTTATCTATTAATAGTGGTTACTGAACTAATGCCATTAGAAATAAGATTTTTTTTTCTGGTTTTTCGAGACAAGTGTTTCTCTGTGTAGCTTTGCGCCTTTCCTGGAACTCACTTTGGAGACCAGGCTGGCCTCGAACTCACAGAGATCCACCTGCCTCTGCCTCCCGAGTGCTGGGATTAAAGGTGTGCACCACCACTGCCCGGCAGAAATAAGAATTTTAACATAAGCATACAGCCTTGTCTTCCATGTTTCATTTGAAATGCAAGTTCAAACCAGTTTTATAGGAGGCAATTCCTTGTGTAGGGACCAAACCAACTGGTAAGCCATATTCTATCAAGTCACAGGCTGCGCCCTGTCTTAGCACCGGACAGCCCTTTGTCACCAAGACTTCTGACAGAGTACCCAGCACTGCGCTGCAGTGACTAACAGCAGTGGGAACCAAGGTCTTCTTCCTTTAACATTTATTCCCGTGTATCTGTTTGTGTGCATATGCCAGTGTGCCTATGAAGGTCAAGGGACAGCTCTGAGCTGTCTCACCAACTCAAGTTCTTAGAAGTTTTAAAAATCAGTTAACTAACTGCCTATAAGTACATCTCTTGGAAGCCTGGGGCAGATTTGTTCTTTGAGGCCAGCCTAGGCTACATAGTGTCTCAAAGAAAAAGAAAATAGAAAATAAACCAGGGCATGGTGGTACATGCCCTTAGTCCCAGCACTTAGGAGGCAGAGGCAGGTGATCTCTGAGCTAGAGGCCAGCCAGGGCCACATAGAGACAAAAAAAAAAAAAAAAAAAAAATACAAATTAAAATGGACTGATCGGAAACCACACCAGCTGATGCTTGAAAGAGCTGTGGTAATGAACAGTCGTCAACATTTTTAGATTAGAAAAAAAGGCCAACCTAAAGACAGTATCACAGAGCTTCAAAGTTATATTTACTGAATCAGATACTCACTGATAATATAGTCCATTGAATTATGAGTGTTTTGTCTGATCCCTTAATTGTGGAGCAGACAGGATAATCATTTTTAGGCAAAAGAATTTGAATAGTAAGGAAAATTGTCACATCTCACTGATACTATTTTTTAATCCATATAAAACTGGCCTAACAACTTGGTGGTTATAATTCTATATATAAAACACATGTATTCTAAGAGTACATATTAGCATAATTACTAAAAAGTTAAGCACTATAACATCACCTAACCTAGCTCCCTCATCTTACATAACAGAAAGCCAAGAACCAAAAGCCTCAAAGAATCCTGAGTCCTTTGGGAGGTAGGGGGTAGGGATCAAACCCAGGACCTCACACATACTAAGGCAAATGCTATCCCCCAGCTACAGAGGCCCAGTCTTGAATTTTGAGCGCATTGCCATTGAATAGCACAGTGAAAGCACAGGCTGTTGCTCTTGGCTCCAGGCTGAAGGAGTCTCCATGCTTCCGTCCTTCCTAGTCTTGAGACGAACTGAAGGGTTTTTCAGAGATTGTGAATGCACAAGTTGAAGAAAGCTTCCTGGAGGGAGGAGAGCAGTTGTTCAGAAATGACTCCCTGGTCTCTGCACTTAGGCTGAGGAAGTACAGTGGAATCACAGGCATCTCTCGTTCATTTAGGTTTTCCAACTGGCTATAACCCAGCGCTGTACCACACAGCTCACATGAGTTACCACAGAGGAATTGTGTCAGAAACAGAATGACGTCTGTACACACAAGTAGCAGTAATGCTACAGAAGTTAAAGGAAGTCAGAGAAATAACAGCTCCAACAGTATCTACACATGAAGCATACTGCACAGCAAAGAATAAATTCAAGAAATGGCCAAGACAGGCATAAGTCACTAGATGAGTTACAAGGGAGTTAGGATTTGAATCCTCCAAGTTCCATTTGTATCAACAGTCAGAAGCAGCCAAGTTCAGCACACAACATGCTGGTAATTAGATTCTTCATCTTCCCAACAACTGAGATCATTTCCATTGTACACCCAAGACGACTGAAGCCCAAGTTGTCATGTTGAGTCCCTTGAGCTAGTAAAAGGAAGGAAATCAACACTAAAGGCTGCTGGAGGTGTAGCAGGCTTTGTTGAACACAATCATGCAGTCGCTCGGTCTACAACACAGCCCTAGCTTTTGGTTCTCTTTATTTCTAACTCCCTATTGCCCTCTCCACCTCTACCCTCTAAATACCAGTTCTCCAACTCTCAGTTACTACAGCCATTGGATACTATATAAGCACTTCAAATTTTGCATTCCCTAACTCAACCCTACCTTCCTTTCTTCACAAAGCTCAATTTTACTGTATTTCTAGTTTCAGTAATCTGCAACCATAACAATCTTGAACTCTTCCAATTTATCAGCAAAACTACAAGACTCCTTTGTCAAAGTTAGACGTCTAAGTTTCATAACTCAGGGAACCCCAGACCGACAGAAACAAGAGATCCTTCCAGAGGGCCCCGCTACATATCCCTCTCTTCTGTGCCCAGCATTTATCAGCTACTTCCTCATTTATAAACTAAAGAGATACACACAGCAGATATGAAGCTTGGTTCCCAAGCGTCAGCATTAGAATCAGAAATCTTAAGACAGGGTTTCGCTATGCTGCCCTGGCAGGCCTTGAACTCAGGTTATCCAAGATGGGATTAAAGGAATATGCCACCTCCAGTCTAGATTCAGAAATCTTACCAGGCACCTCGTCTCTACCTCTGAAAATACTGTCAATCTGGGATAAGACCCTCTGTATGTTTATAGCTTCATGAGGCAAAAAAGTGCTAACTTCAAAGTATTTAAACATGCCTCAATTATGCCCACAGGCAAGGAAGTTACTATAATTTTATAGATGGAAAAATGGATGTTTGGAGAAGTTTGCCCAGCATCAGTAGGCAAACAGCAAGATTAGCACAGGATTTGTTTGCAATCATCTGTCCCATTCAATGTATTAAACTGCAAACTTGACAATCTGCTAAACAGAAAGCACCATTCAATGCAACACGTTCAGAACTCCTAAGACTCTTGAAAAATTCATTTTGTGTGAATTATGGCAAAACCCATTTAATTCTACTTTTTTTCGTTTTGAAGAATAGACTAGTTTCAAACAGGTTATTTGTTAAACCAACAACGTGACCTGGCAAGATCAACACTAATCATAACCCACATTCCTCTAACAGTGGTTCTCAACATTCCTAACGCTTTGACCCTTTCATACAGTTCATGTTGTGGTGACCCCCAACCACAAAATTCTCATTGCTACTTCCTAACTAATTTTGCTAGCTGTGAATCATAAACATCTGCTTCCCGACGGTCTTACAACCTTCCTGTTACAGGGCAGTTGATTATCTCTACCACCACTGCCACCCACCCCATCCCAAGAGGTGGCAGCCCACACGCTGAGAACCGCTGCTCTAAAAGAACAAGTTGGTACAAGCCTGCAATCCCGATGCTTGGGAGAGGTTGAGGCAGGACAGGCTCAAGCTCAGGGCAGCCGACTAGGAATGACATACCACACCCAATATCAAAGACAAAACTGAAAACAAGACAGAGAGAAATGCAAGTGCCCTTCTGTTTCCTGTATTTACACTACTGGGAAGACCTTCTTCAATGCTGCTGCCATTAAACATCTAATCCAATTGGCTCTTTTCTAAAAATAATAGTGGTCTCATCACATCTGGCAACACACAGCCGAAGAGCAAACTCTTTCATACATAATCTCACCACCCTCATGAGTGATCTGGGGAAAAACTGGAACAGCCTTTTTCTATCTGATTCTTCAACTTAGTTTCTGACCACCTGCATATAAACACTAATTTTCAAATGATCCATTATTTAAAGTTTTTTGTGACGTTTAACCATTACAGTTCTCTTACCTTCTCAACTAAAAATAAGGTCTTTATTTAAAGACATTCATCCAGAATAGCCTAAACTGGGGGGGTAAAAAAGACAGTGCAAAACATGCATGAGTGCTATAAAAGTTTAATTGTAAGACAAAAGCACTACATTATAAACATTAAGTGATCTTTCAGAAAATAAAATTTAGTGCAAATTAAAACCCCATGAAAGCCCACTGTAAGCTTCATCTGAAGAGTGTAAGGAAGCCTCTACAATGGAAACAGTCCCAATGGAATTGGTCTGGGAAGAGTAAGTTCTGAAAATGGTAAACGGTACAGAGAACATCTTATAATTTAAAATGAAGTCAACCAAGTACTAAAAAAGACATGCTGATAGGTCTTAATACATAAACCTGATTGGCAGTAGCATGCTTTATAAATCAGTGATTGTAGAAGTAATTTACAAGTTTCTGTTTCCAAGTTTTATTTATTGATTTAGCCATCTCTAATATTCAAAAGGCCACCTTCCAAAATTTTTAATAAGGATTCCATTTCAGTCTTATACCAGTTGTATAAAAAATGTAATTAAACTCAATATAATCACGTCCATTCATACAACAACAAAAAAGGCAATTATGTAATTCCTTTTCTCAAGTATTTATTTAAAGCAGTTTCCATGACATGTTAATGTCACATTCAAGTACTGGCATTAACAGATCTCTTCCAGTATTTTTCTCCTAAAAGAAATTAAAGCCAAGGAAGTAGCCTTGCCTTCAAATTCTAGAGTGCAAACAAAATACAACCAATCCAATTACAAATAGATACAAATTAACTTTTGAAGTGATGCTGCCAACATCAAGTTTCCCAAAATAGCTGGGCGGTGGTGGCGCACGCCTTTAATCCCAGCACTCGGGAGGCAGAGCCAGGCGGATCTCTGTGAGTTCGAGGCCAGCCTGGGCTACCAAGTGAGTTCCAGGAAAGGCGCAAAGCTACACAGAGAAACCCTGTCTTGAAAAACCAAAAAAAAAAAAAAAAAAAAAAGTTTCCCAAAATAGAATTCTAAAACCTTTTCAGTATAATTAATGAAAATCCCTCCCATTTTAAGTTTAAAATAACAAATTTGGACTGCTCTAACACCTTCACTTTACACAGAATCTACACTGTTATGTACTCTTTCTTAAACTGGGGAATGAACTCAGGGCTTCCTTCAGCACAAACCCAGCCCTAATGCAATTTCCTAAGGTCTTCCCATGCCCTTACAAGTACATCCTTCATCTTCCCTAAATCACATAGCTCCCTGGATCCCATGACTCTCTACCTAAGGCCATCTACAATAAAGCTGCCACAACCAGACATCCTTAAGACTTGAAGGTACTCAGAACAGGGTCAATACACAACCAGGCCAACTCAAGAGTTCAACAGCAAGACAATTTCAGACAGCCAGTGGTTAATCAATTCATAATGCAATGGATAACTCACATCACTGCTAAGAGGGTCAAGGTACAAACAGTAGGGGTGTATATTGCCTGTAGAGGATTTAAAAACCGAAGTCAGTGTATTCCCCACTACGGCCACTCACTGCTGCTCTTGTCTTGTATACTCACTAGAATGCTGACAATCTTGAGTATTTTTCTTCCATGCTAGATGTAGGATTACTTTATAAAATATATATCTTTGTCTTTATAGGAGATATGAGCAAAAACTACAACACCTCATGGAACAGCATGTTTATTCTATCTTTGAGCAAAGGTCTTTAATACATTAGCATAGCTAATGGGAGTTTATGTGAAATAAAGAATCCCAGGCAAAACTGCGTTACAATTCACACAGATGTACATGGCCTACACACCTCTATGAAGTACATTATAATCAACTTTCTTCCAATTACTAGATTATAGGCAATTGAGAGCAAATTTCAACAATAAATTGAATTTGCACAATTGTGTATTTAGCTGGTTAGAATCATTTTACCCAAGGAAATTGTCAGATAAGAGTTCTAAACTATGCTAAACTGTTAACAGCTTTAATGTGGCCAGCAGTGAATAAATAAAAGATGTACCCTTCTTTTTCAGCCTTGCCAAAAAAAATTGGTTTAAAAAAAAGAAAAATAAATCCATCACACTATTAGGAAATCACTCCAAAATAAATTAACTTCATTATTACTGTGTTAAGCATGGACCTAGAGCTTAACAAATGAGGTTAAAACCACCCCCACATCAAAAAAGGCATTATGTTTATAGATCAACACCAATACTGTGTTAGATACTGGGTTCAATCCTTTTGGTTGCCAAGATTCCTAATACCTCAACATCCTAAAGACAGAATACAAAAAGCACAAGGCAATCTTAACTAAAGAAATATTCCAAGCATAAAATCACACAAACTAAGCAAGTTTCTAACATAGAACTTTACTGTAGTGTAAAACTTAACAAACTTACTCAGGATGAGCTGCCTTCTCCACAACACACTGAATTCTAACTTGGGAGCAGCATACAATGAAGCAACTGTCATCCCTGTGCAGAGGAAATACAGCAGCACGGCCTGACTCTGGAATACATACTAAGTTAAAAAGGATAAACAGAACCAAGCCCAGCAAGAGAAATCAACTCATCTGATAGTGGACACCTAGTAAACCAAGATAACAAAATTGACTCAGGACAGGGTAGCCAAAAAGCTCACTGCTTGAGGTGGGGATTGGCAGTACTAACACATCTACCCAGAACTAAAATCAAAGCTACCTAACAGTCGACCAAGAAAGCATTCCTGTAACTGAACTACAACTCTAAAAGAGTAATAAGTTGTCAACATTTTAAATTATCTGTTTTATTTCCCTCAAGCTTTTCACCATTAACCACCCCACACCTACAAACACACGCACGCATGCACACACACACCCATTTACTTTCCTGAAATTCGACTAAATACCAGGGATTTTAATGCAGGTGGTGGGGGGCATAAAATAAGAGGAAATAAGTTTATGAGTTTATGAGCAAATGTTAAGAAAACGAGTCTTCTGTGAGCATGGAGGGATTTCAAAATACCCCTCCAGAGCTCCCAATGACCTACGATGTGGTAGCCTACGTAACTTGTGGACCTACGGGTAGAGAACACAGGACTGGTTTCAAGTCTGAGGTCAATGTAAGACGGCCAGATCTCCCAGCAGGCAATGGACTCTCCCATCCTGGCAAGAAACTAGTGTCTCTGAAGCAGCTGCGGTGGTTCTCTGGACACATCCATGTGCCTTCTTCCCTCTTTGAGATGAGAACACTGCAACTCGGGATTTTATCCTTCAGGCAGAGTGGAAAACTCCAGCAAGCCTGACCAGAGAATAAAGAATAGTTCATTTTTTAAAGTGTGAGCCAAGGATCACTTGGCGTCCGATGAAATTTCTGAACAGGAAGAAGTCCAAGCAACAGGATGTAATGTAAAGTGCCTTGTAAAGTGTTCTGTCTTTAGGCTGAGTTTTTTTTTGAATGCCCAGGTCAGCCTTGAAATGGGCTCAAGTGATCCACTTCAGCCTTCCCACGATTGAGATTACAGGATTATCCTGTCAGTAAAGCCTTAGAGGAGGAAAAAAGATGGAAGGGCACAGGTAAGTTTAATTAGAACAGGTTGGAGAAGAGCATCGGAGAAATTCCAAGATGAATTGTTTTTCATTTAAATTGTATAAAGTGGAAATTAGGAAAAAAGTTGCCCAGGGCTCATGACCCAACAACGAAGACCCAGGGGACCACATACATCCCAAGAAGTTCTTTATAGTTCACTCCCATTTCCCAGAACTGAAGAGTAAGTCTGGGCAACAGAAGCCACTGCTGCTGAGACTGGAAAGTTTAGGGACAGGATAAACCCTACTTAAAAGACTTCATCTAAGACCTAGATTCAAATGACCAACAAACTCTCAGCAAACCTCTCTATCCAGCCTAACTAGGAATGAACTCCAGTGTTAAAGACACCAAGGTCTCAGCGCTGTGGGAAGACATGCAAGCCAAGACAAGCAAACAATTTAGGAAAATAAAGGACCTAATTGAGAGACAAGGAGAATTCCGGAAAGCAACTAGCCAAGACTGAAGATGTAAAATGAGAAAAACAAAGCTGACAATTAAGATTTACATAAATCACAACAAAAGTTTAATACATAAATCAGTGGCCAGCAGCCAGAAAAATGTCTAGGTGAATTCCTAATACCTAAAATGGGTCTGAGAATAGAATTCTGTGATTTAATGGAAAAAAAATAAACACGAAAAAAACAGATTATTTTTCTGTAATTCTTTGGAGAAAGATTTAGACAGTTCAGGAGTATGACTTTCAAAATTAACAAAATAAAATCAAATCTGAAGACAATGGCTTCCTACTTTCTACCAATTACACCTGTCTAAACACTAAACCTATTACAGGATCAAGATTAATCTAATAGCAGCCCATGAATGATGCTAAAACTGCTCAAGTTTGTGATGTGAGATCCTTATGTAAAATAAGCATAATGAATGAAGTACTCTAGCTTAACACATTCAACTGACTGAGTCAAGTGACTGGTTTAGATCCAAGATAACTTCCTGTGATAGGCCAAGAAATTATTTGAAACTTTCCAGGTTTAAGTACATCACTGCCGCTGTAATACAAAAGCAGGCATATGTAAACAAATAGGTATATTTTTGTATTCCATTAATTTTTGTAATTATTTTTAATTAATGCCTTAATTTCTATACATGGGGGATGCAGGGCCCCCCCCCCTTTGGATGTCTCTCATGAACTCTCAACTTGACAACACTGGTTTTTATCATTAAAATGTCTAGTGAGGGGGTCAAAT